>NC_086454.1:109109663-109372163 GCF_028390025.1 Pseudophryne corroboree | reverse complement strand
AAGCAAGTTGGTTGTCAGCACCTCGTTATGCTGATGTTATAGATGTAGAAGAACAATATGAATTGTGGACTGAGATGATCATTAGAAAGCAACAGTTATGTTCATCTTGATGCTGTACCGTCTCACATCCATAAAGGATTTTTAATTTCCAACAGACATTTCTTACATATTACAGATGTGTTTCATCATCCTCATATTTAATACAACAAACCAGTTTTGTTAGTCAGAACTTGTGTGGAAATATATAAGTATTTTTTCTATATTCTAGAAGTTAAGCACAATACTTTGCGGAGGAGGAAATAAAATAATGTTTAATGGCTTGCATATATAAACATTAAGGCCCTCATTCCGAGTCGTTCGCTCTGTATTTTTCTTCGCATCGCAGCGTTTTTCTGCTTAGTGCGCATGCGCAATGTTCGCACTGCGACTGCGCCAAGTAATTTTGCTATGAAGATAGTATTTTTACTCACGGCTTTTTCTTCGCTCCGGCGATCGTAGTGTGATTGACAGGAAATGGGTGTTACTGGGCGGAAACACGGCGTTTTATGGGCGTGTGGATAAAAACGCTACCGTTTCCGGAAAAAACGCGGGAGTGGCTGGAGAAACGGGGGAGTGTCTGGCCGAACGCTGGGTGTGTTTGTGACGTCAAACCAGGAACGACAAGCACTGAACTGATCGCAGATGCCGAGTAAGGTTGAAGCTACTCAGAAACTGCTTAGTTTGTAATCGCAATATTGCGAATACATCGTTCGCAATTTTAAGAAGCTAAGATTCACTCCCAGTAGGCGGCGGCTTAGCGTGTGTAACTCTGCTAAAATCGCCTTGCAAGCGAACAACTCGGAATGAGGGCCTAAGCTACACCGTGTGCAAATTTTATAGGCTTTCTTCAGAATATCAGTTTTGCAGAAATTCAGTGATGAATTAGGTAGGTTATGAAAAATTTTACTTTTTTGTGTGGTTTGGGATCCGAAGCTCATAGGAGTAAATTTACTAAGAATTGTATTTCACCTGTGTTTGACTGAGATCAAACACGGGTTATATCGATCAAACACGGGTGGGGGGTTTTAAAATGAAAATACGAGAATTTACTACGTTCCCGTGTTTTAGTTGATCGTGTTTTCCGATGGTATATGTGGTTGTGTTTGGCTAATGGGTTTTCCAGCAGTCAAACACTCCCATACATGAAGCCTGCACAAAACAGTAAGATCTGTGCACCACTATTGTGTTTAAAAGTGTAAGAAATGGTAAAAAAAAAAAAAAAGCGTATCCCAGTATCTATAGTAAATGCTGGGGTGTGTGCCAGTACTCACAGGTTCATGAGGCTTTGTCAAACATAATAGTATTCCTCATCCAGTGGTATTAATGACCCAGGGATGAAGTAGTATAACAAATTTTTTATATCACATCAATGTCAAAACAGACGCAGCACGTCCTCAGATGCAGCACTCGGATACTCGCTAATGCTAACAGGAGGTGTCTATCTCCTACAGATGCCTCTTGCTGCGTTAGAATTTTAATTAGAATTGCACAGACACTATAGGCATAGACATAGACACCATAACCAATAGGAGTAGAACAAACTGAAAAAAAAACCCCACCAGCAGAGTGACCTATAGAATAACCTTCTGATAATATCAAATAGGACTTTAGCTTAGCACAAATGTAATTATTTTCCACAGATCAAATCCAGTTAATGCTCTGTAGCAATGACTAGTCTACTGGTGCGGTCGCTGGTCTTGCTGTGTGCACCCTCGACCTCCATGTCTGGGTGTTTGGTTTAGGGGCAGGCCCCGGGTACGGCAGGGGAACAGAATTCAGAGGGATTCTGGCCCCGTTTGCCTGTGCAGCGGGGTCCAATGGTGATGTCAGGCAAGGCTGAGGACCTGGACCTTTGTTTGATCCAGTTCCCAACTACCATGGCGGCAGAGTTCTGCAATGTCTGTGGAGGCAGCAGTGCATTTTCACCACTAATGACAGTGCAGCATTTTGAATTTGGCACTGGCGTTGAGCCAATTCCAGCTCACGCGCCGGCAGCCCATAAGAAATGGCTGTGGCTTGGCCAATCGCGGTGCGCCACGTCATAGCACCGTCTCCTGACACTGGCTCATAGTAGCCAGTGCTGGGCGCAGGATTTAAGTTCATCGTCCGGGAAGAAGCGTGGAGGATGTGCTACTGAAGATCAAAAAAGAAGACTTCAGGGAAGCACCCTGAAGTCCCGGAGGGCGTTGGCCATTGCTTAAACAGGCCTCCGCCCACTGGGTGAAGATCAAAGAGCTGACGCCCGTCGGAAGTGGGGTTGGTGAAGACATTGGAAGCCATGAGGTAATGGTGTGCGCCAAAGAGCTAACACCGGCCACTGCTACTCAGATGAAGGCTTCAGGAAGCCTGGGGGTGGTGAGAGTCACTGAAAACCAAGCAGTAGGTGTGGCTGGACCAGGCTTGGGCCAGCCGAAGACATCAGGACTGTTAAGTCCATTATTCTTTTGTACCGCCCCTAGACCACCAGGGTTCGGGCACCAGCCCGACTACACCTGCACTGCAGCAGCCTCATCACACTACCCCTCCACAGCTCTGCCGCTTGTACCAGAAGTTTGACTCTAGATCAAGAGTATTCAACATGCAGCCCCCCAGCTGTTGTGGAACTATACAGCCCAGCATTCCCTGCCACAATTTTGCTATTAGGGCGTGCTAAACTGTGACAGGGCATGCCAGAATATGCAGTTCCACAACAGCTGGAGCGCCGTATATACTGAATACCCCTGCTCTAGATGATAGAGATTATTTGATCTTAGCTCAAAAACTCAAGATACAGTAACAAGCTACAGTAGAATTAGAAGGATCGAAAAATCTCCCTCCACCTGCATATAGCTAAGCTATTTGTGTTATACCATTCTAAACATTATTACATTTTAAAAAGGTGCGCAAAACATATTTTACGTCTTTAGCTTTTGATCAGTACTGTCAACTCATTTCTTAGTTGCTTAAAATCTCCCGACTCAGCCCGGAGACTAGTACATTTCTTTATGAACCAAAGACCAAAATTTAGCTGAAATCAGCTACCAAATCCCTTGCTAAAGATAAAGTTCCAGACTCCAATGGCTGCGCTTAATATTTTATAAGTTTTTATAAAAGATTGCATCCAGATGTTTTGACATTGCAAACATACAACTCGGGCAATATAATGGGATGCAAGTTTACAACTCGCACCTAAAACATTACCAAAAAAGTCGCCAATAAATAGACCAGCTTCTGGCTGGCGAGATTGTCAGACAGAAGCATGCACAGATCAATGTGATCCGTGCATGCTTCTGTCTGTAAAAGTAAAGAAACAAATTTAAAAAAAAATGACATGCAGGGCTCTTGGACCGGTCCCAGTTCCAAAAATACGGAGGACGAAAGAAGTAGTGGTCCCCCGTATTTTTAAAAACAGCACTGGGCTCCACTAGCTACGGAGGTGATGCTGCAGCCGGAGGACATTTTTATATAGGTCCCTGTAGCCGCAGCATCACAACCCCCAAACTAGTTGCCCCATCCTCCATGCACCCAAGGGCCAGGGATGAAGCCCGAGACTGTCCCACCTCCATCCGTGGGCTGTGGATGGGGGGCTAATTGCCATAAAAGTGTTTTAAAAAAAAGGATAAAAATATTGTCTATTGTGGAATTACAGGTCCCAGCAAGCCTTCCCCGCACAAATACCACAAGTACCAGCATGTGAGGCATTAAAGGACCCGCTGGTCAGTGCTGTAACTAGGCATTTTAGCGCTGTGTGCAAGAAACGGCATAGGCGCCCCACCTATGCAAGATAGGGGCAGTGCGCACCGTAGACGTGCAAAAAATATATAGGGGTGTGGCTTCATGGGGAAGGGGTGTGGCCACAAAATAATACCAATTCATGCTACGGTGCACAGTAGTCTCCATTATTCAAATCACGCCGCACAGTAGCGCCACTACACCAGGTAGAGCCCCCTTTTACACATTACGACAGCCAGTCCCCCTTTTTACACATTACGGCAGCCAGTCCCCCTTTTTATACTGTACAGCAGACAGAGTCCCCTTTTTACACTGTACGGCAGACAGCGTCCCCTTTTTTACACATTACGGTAGACAGCGTCCCCTTTTTACACATTACGGCAGACAGCTTCCCCCTTTTTACACATTACGGCAGACAGCGTCCCCCTTTTTACACATTGCGGCAGACAGAATAGATAAGAGAGATAGATAGACAGACAGATAGATACTTACCATCTCTCTCTCCGCTGGCTCAGGCTCCTCGGTGCAGGCTTCATGCAGCAGATCCTGGGCAGGGGAGGAGGAGGAGGGAGGGGGACTGGAGCCGCAGCAGCGCAGTGTAATTGGTGGTGGCGCCGCTACAGCAGTCCCTCTCCTTCTGCATTGGCTAGCCGACGCCGCTGTGAATGCTGGGATGAGGGAAGCGCATCCCAGCATTCACAGCAGCGCCAGGCAGCCAATGCGGAAGGAGAGGGACTGCTGCAGCGGCACCACTACCAATTATATAGCGCTGCTGCGGCTCCAGTCCCCGTCCCTCCTCCTCCTCCCCTGCCTCCGGCGCTGCTCCTCTCCTCTTCTCCAGCGCGGAGCACACAGCACAGGCGGCTTGTAATGAGTCAATTTGACTCATTACAAGCCGCTGGCCGTTGCACCCTCAGGGTGACTGCGCTATTTGCCAGGCACACCTGGCACACACGTAGTAACGGCTCTGCCGCTGGTAACTGTAGTTCCACAACAAAATAAATATTAAAATAAAGACCTCCTTCTTTTGTCCTCTGTATTTTTGGAACCAGTACTGGTCCAAGAGCCCAGTGACATAGTGACATAGTTAATGAGGTTGAAAAGAGCCAAAATGCCCCTCGGGTTAAACATATATTCTGTATTAAGCTGTGCACGTTATAATGCAGCAGCAAAAATAATGGTTTCGTACCTATAGACAACTATATTTCATATCACTCCCATATACATAATGTCAATATATTAAATGCTATAGCTATAGTGCTTGTTGTTTAAATAGAGGGAACCCCTCGCCAATTTTTTTCCTGTATTTTTGAAACCAGTGTCGGACTGGGGCATACTTCTAGTGCGTGCATGATAATGTACCAGATAAATATTGTCAATGCACTGCAGAGAATACAACATAGTCGTGTGCAGTATATGGTAACATATTCAGGGCCGAAACTAGGATGTTCGGCACCCGGGGCAAGGCAGTTATGTGGCACCCCCACACACACAAAGAAAATTCAAATTATACCACACGTTAAGTCACACAACAGGGTTCCTTATTCACAATATGCCAAACAATAGTAATGCCCTATATAGCACAATATTCCACACATTTGTATCCCTTATACACCATATGATACTTATGCAGCTTGTATACATAATGCCACACAGTAGTAATGCCATTTGACTCCAGTTCAGAATATGGGACCATGGGGGAAGGGGGTAGGGATTGGGGAGAAAGAGATGAGGGGGGAGAGAGAGATATGGGAGAAGGGGGGAGGGGTAAGCGAGAGAGAGGAGAGGGATGAGGGAGAGAGGAGTGAGGGAGAGAGGGGAAACAGAAAGAGAGGGGGGTGAGGGAGAAAAAGAGAATGCGGAGGTGAGAGGGAGAGAGAGGGGGGAGAAAGAGGAAAGAGAGGGGGAGGAAGAGAGAGAAAGAGAAAGAGAGAGGAGAGGTAAAGTGAGATGGGAAAGTAATGAGGGAAAGGGGGGAGAGAGAGCGTGCAAGCCCAGGCTTGGAAT
Organism: Pseudophryne corroboree; assembly: GCF_028390025.1. Taxonomy (NCBI): domain Eukaryota; kingdom Metazoa; phylum Chordata; class Amphibia; order Anura; family Myobatrachidae; genus Pseudophryne; species Pseudophryne corroboree. The sequence continues at coordinate 109,366,406 of NC_086454.1, read as the reverse complement.
CATTGACATTTCTATAATGGGTGCAGTGTGTGTGGTGCACACGGGCCCCTGAGTCCAGGGGGACCCACACCACACACACTGCACCCATTTCTCCTATACTTACCTTTCCGGAGTCCTTCGCTGACCGTGTGTGGGCCCCCTCCTCTCCTGTAGCCATTGCGCCGCTGCTAGCGCACTGATCACTAGAGACTCTGGCACAGTGCCAGAGTCTACAGCACATGCGCAGGACTCCGGAAAAATGGCACAGCACCCATTTTTCAGAGTCCGGCGCATGCGCTGTACACTCTGGCACTGTGCCAGAGTCTACAGCGCTCAGAGTGCTAGCAGCGGCACACAGGTCCCCTCCTCTCTAGAGACGCCCCTGCTTGGAATGGCAATTGAACTAAACATATACTTACCAGTTACCACCCACTGCATCACTGATGAAGATGCAGGCTGCCACCAGTCACAGCACATAGCACCCTGCTAATGCCAACTGTAACAGGCAGGATGCAGGAGAAGGTCTCTGCACACAACAATCCACTGCCCCTACAGGATCATGTGCTTTGTTCAGCACTTGATTCTATCAGACTGTGGCAGACTATACAATCAATCTGAAATCCTGGTTGTCAAGCAGTGCTTTGCTGTGAGGATTTTAGATTGATTGTAAAGTCTGCCACAGTCTGGATGAATGGAGTGCAATACTGTGAGATGACAAAGTGCTTGCATGGATCCGCCACTAACCCCGAGTCCAGTGCTGGGCATGGAGAGGGGGAGCACTTGGTTGAGGGAGCTGGATGGGGGTCTCTGCGCTCCCTGACATCCAGCACCCGGGAAGCATGCCCTCTTAGCCCCTCCTCCCCTTAGTTGCGGCCCTTGTGATGTTAGTGTATTAGAATGCTTAATATTTGTAGACACTCCCTTACTAACATGTGTAAGCCTGAATCTTCAGTGATGGTCCCTAGGACCAGGGGGATGCTGGGAAGTGGGTGGTCCAGTGTGCAGTGTGCCTGTAGTTGGTGATGGAATAAAGCAGCACAGCAGTGAACTCACATGTCTCTGTGTCCTGATAACTGGATTTACAAACATGAACAAAACATGGTGTCAGAAGAAGTTTAACTTGGACTGCTAGTGCTCTCAGAGTGTGACAGAATCCTGCAGCAGTCTGTAAGGCTGTGATACTCAGTGTCTGCAAAACCTGCCGTGTGCTCCTCTCTTCAAACAGTGAGTAACCATGGATAAACTAGCTCCTCCAACCGGCATGCTGATGTCTGGTAACTTGTCTGAAAACTGGAAAATATTTAAGCAAAGGTTTAATATATATCTTGCTGCATGTGGAGCTGATACAGAGGCTGACAAAACGAAGGCATCCATTTTCCTCCATCTGATAGGAGAGGATGTGCTGGACATTTATAATAGTTTTCAGTTTGCTGAGGGGCAGAATATGGTGCTATCTTCTATAATGCAAAAGTTTAAAGATTACTTTGTGCCAAGGAAAAATGTGACATCTGAAAGATATAAGTTTTTCACATGTGATCAGAAGTCTGTAGATGGATTTGATCAGTATGTTACAGAGCTGCAATCACTCAGTAAAACCTGTGAGTTTGGTGATTTAAAGGATTCACTGATTAGAGATCGTATTGTCTGTGGAATACCTGATAATGGACTCAGAGAGAGACTGCTGAGAGAGCAAGACCTAACACTAGACAAGGCAGTGACTATGTGTAGATCTGCAGAAATAACTAGATTTCAAGCCAAAAAGTTACACAAGGAAGTTGATGCTGCTGTCCATGTAGTGCAGAACACAGAGCTAAGCAAACCTCCATTCTCAAGAATGTAGCAGTCTAAGCCACAGTCTAATAAGGAAATGTGTAGTAGATGTGGAAATGTTCACAATCCTAAAATGTGCCCGGCTTATGGTAAAACCTGCATGAAATGTGGTAGACTTAATCACTTATGCTGTTAAATTAAAAGTGAAACAACCACAGTGCATGCTGTTAAACAAACAGAGGAATTCTTTGTGGATTGCATTGAACTTTGCAGTGCAGATAAGAAAGAATGGATTGTCCCTTTAACTGCAAATGAGATTGTCATTCCCTTTAAGCTTGATACTGGCGCGCAGGTGAATTTAATATCGTTTTAAGACTATAAGACTTTTAGAGTAAAACCTAAAATTCATCCAGCCAAAGTGAAAGTTACAGGGTACACTGGGGAGGAAATTCCTGTGAAAGGTACATGCTTAGTGACACTGAAATATAAGGGACAACAGTTTAAAACATCTCTAATGATTGTGGATAAAAATGTGCAACCGATTCTAGGATTAAGTTCCTGTGAGAAACTAAGCTTGCTAAAGAAAGTTTTTATGGTGACATCACAAGTAGAAGATGACTGCAAATCGATGTTTACACAATACAGAGACTTGTTTGAAGGTCTAGGTTGTTTGCCTGGAGAGCATAAAATAAATATAGACACGCAAGTTTCTTCAGTGATACACCCCTGTAGAAAAGTGCCATTTGCGCTGAGAGAAAAAGTGAAACAAGAGTTAAATCACATGGAAGCCTTGGGTGTGATACAGAAAGTTGATGAGCCTGCTGAATGGGTAAGCTCCTTAGTAATTGTTGAAAAGAAAAATGGACAACTCAGAATATGTCTAGACCCCAGAGATTTAAACAAAGCTATTAAACGAGAACATTTCAAACTACCAACCAGAGATGAAATCATGTCGCAATTTGCGGGAGCAAAATGGTTCAGTAAATTGGACGCATCTTCAGGATTCTGGCAAATGAAGCTAGATGAGGCCAGCTCAAAGCTTTGTACATTTAATACACCAGAAGGTCGATACAGATTTCTTCGACTACCATATGGAATATTGTCTGCTCCAGAAGTATATCACAAAAAGATACACATGATTTTTGAACATATTCCATATTTGTGTTGAAACAATGATGGATGACATTATTGTCTGGGGATCTACAAAGGAAGAACATGATTCTAGATTGAGACAAGTAATGGAACTTGTCAAGAAAGTGAATCTAAAGCTAAACAAGGACAAATGTGAATTTGGCGTGAATACACTTACCTTTATGGGCGACGTGGTCTCGGATCAAGGTGTAAAACCAGACCCAAGGAAAATATCAGCCATAGTGAACATGGAACGTCCTAACAACAAAGACGACGTCAGAAGATTCCTAGGAATGATTACTTACTTAGGAAAGTTTCTTTCTCAACTCTCTGAACGAACAGCCTCTCTTAGATGGTTGTTGGACAAAGATAACGAGTGGATGTGGTCACATGAACAAGAAAAAAGTTGGCAAAACTTGAAACAGATCATTACAGAGCAACCAGTGCTAAAATTCTTTGATACTGCGAAAAGAATAAGAATATTTAGCAGATGCTTCGCAATTTGGCCTAGGCTCAGTGCTGTTACAAGAACATGAGGATACATGGCAACCAGTAATCTATGCATCAAGAGCACGGACAAGTGCTGAAACAAGGTATGCTCAAATAGAAAAATAACTTTTAGCGATCACATATGCATGTGAGCGATTTCATCAGTTTGTGTATGGTCAAACATTTACAGTGGAAACTGACCACAAGCCATTGGTAGCTATCATGACTAAATCATTACATGACTGTCCCATGAGGATTCAACGAATGCTTATCAGACTACAGAAATATGATGTACACTTGCTGTACTGTCCCGGCAAATACATGTACATTGCTGATACACTTTCTCGTGCTGTGGACAAAAGTGAAGGTTCCAAAAGTCTGATGGATGAAGAGATAGAAGCCTATGTTAATTTGATCGTAGCTTCTCTACCAGTGTCTCTTGCAAGACAAGAACAGATTAGGAAAGAAACTGAGACAGATGACACAATAAAAGTGTTGAAAGATATCATTCTGAAAGGTTGGCCAGCAGAAAAACATGCGTGCCCGCTGTCTATTCATGATTATTGGATGTACCGCAGTGACCTTACAGTTGTCGATGGTATTATTTACAAAGGCAATAGGTTTGTCATACCTGCACGACTAAGAAAAACTATGCGGTGCAAGATACATGAAGGCCACTTAGGAGAAGAAAAATGTAAGCGGAGAGCGCGTGAAGTTATGTATTGGCCAAGAATGAACCAAGACATAGCACAGACTACAGCTACATGTGAATTATGTCTTCCGTATAGACCGAAACAACAAGTCGAGCCACTGAGTCCTCACGCAGTGCCAGAGAGACCGTACCAGAAAGTTGGCGCAGATTTGTTTGATTGTAATGGGAAAACATACATTGTTGTGACTTATTATTACTCTAACTACCCTGAGGTGAAGACACTACATACAACTACTAGTAAAGCCGTAACCAATTGCATGAAGTCAATCTTTGCAAGGCGTTGATGTTCCTATGGAAGTGTTCACTGACAATGGTCCTCAGTTTTCCAGTGCTGAATTTAGACAATTTGCTGATGAGTGGGAATTTGTTCATACTACGTCAAGTCCTCACTATCCACGCTCAAATGGGTTGGTGGAAAGTTCAGTAAAAACTGTAAAGAGTCTCATGAAAAAAGCTCAAGAAGGTAAAGAAGATTTCTACAAAAGTCTTTTAATATAGCCCAGTACACCTTTACAGAATGGACTTTCTCCTGCACAAATGCTGATGGGAAGGAGGATTAGAGCAAATCTCCCGATACATGATGAACTGCTTAATACACATAACTCAGCGTTGTTCAGACTGAGTAAGGAACGTCAACAGGCGAAACAGAAACTGTTCCATGACAGACGAACAAAACGATTATCTGATGTAAAATCGGGTGACCAAGTCCGTCTCAGAGATCACGAGAAAGGTATTTGGGTGCAGAAAGGTATTGTGCAAGCACAAGTAGCACCAAGATCTTATACTATACGTACAGAGCATGGAACCGAAGTAAGAAGAAATCGGGTGGATTTAAGATCTCAACCTAACCATAATGAAGACAACATGACTGAAGAATACCCTTCATCTGACATGTATGATGATCCTCATAATGGTGAACAAACCGCGATTCTAGAAAGGTCCAACATGGTCGATGAAACACAGACTGTGTATGAAAGACCCAAAAGGGAAATACGCAGACCTGAGAGACTCATTGAAACGTGTTAGATGATGTTCTTAATATGACGTTGTTAATTGTTGCATTGAAGCGTACAGGGCTTATCTTTAAAGAAAAGAGGATGTGATGTTAGTGTATTAGAATGCTTAATATTTGTAGACACTCCCTTACTAATATTTGCAAGCCTGAATCTTCAGTGATGGCCCCTAGGACCAGGGGGATGCTGGGAAGTGGGTGGTCCAGTGTGCAGTGTGCCTGTAGTTGGTGATGGAATAAAGCAGCACAGCAGTGAACTCACATGTCTGTGTCCTGATGACTGGATTTACAAACATGAACAAAACAGACCTGACATATGTATAATTCAAGAGCACAGTCTGGAACCTGATCACTAAAGGAGGGGGAGGGGCCCCAGGCAGTGGGGCCCACTGGGGTTTGCCCCTGTGGGACAGTCCGACCCTGTTTGCAACCAGAACCAGCTCAAAGAGCCCGGGGCTGGTTATGGTTTTGGGGGGGACCTGCATGTCATTTTGTTTTGGTTTTTAACTATTTCTTTACTGTTCCATAAACGCATGTTTTTATTAACAAAAACCAAATATAGCATTGCATGCAATTTCCTTTTTAACCATAAAAATCGCACCTTATTACATTTGCGATTTTTAGCTAGAAATCAAAAGTCTCAAACTTGCGATTTTATTCGATTTTTTGGACACCTGAAAAATCACATCCTATTACATCTAGCCCCATATGTTAGACAGACAGGTTGACAGGGTCAAAAGGTCGACAGGGTCAAAAGGTCAACATGAAAATGGTCAACATAAAAAAGGTAAATACAGGATGTTTTTTAATTTAGTATGTTTGTGGACTTTTTTATACCTTCTCTATCCATGTCGGCATAGAGTTGGTTATAAACCTTAGTGTGAAGTGTGGCGAGGGGATACACTTCTACAATTGGGGATCCCAGATGACAAAACTATCCACACAAACTCCAAAAATGCAAAAGAAAAGGTGTCTACCGTTTTTATGTCAAATATTTTCATGTCGACCTTTTGACCCTGTCGATCTTTTGTACTGAGAACTTTTTATATGTCTACCTCATGACCACATCGACCTTATTACCCTGTCAACCTTTTGACTATCTAACATGTGGTGTCTATCTATTGACTGTCTAACTAGACACTGTCTATCTATTATACCATACCCATGCCGGGTACACACTAGACGATATTGTGAACGATGCGCTCGATTTCGACACATTGGGCCTAATTCTGAGTTGATCGCAGCAGCAAGTTTGTTAGCAGTTGGGCAAAACCATGTGCACTGCAGGTGTGGCAGATATAACATGTGCAGAGAGAGTTAGATTTGGGTGGGTTATTTTGTTTCTGTGCAGGGTAAATACTGGCTGCTTTATTTTTACACTGCAATTTAGATTTCAGTTTGAATACACCCCACCCAAATCTAACTCTCTCTGCACATGTTATATCTGCCTCCCCTGCAGTGCACATGGCTTTGCCCAACTGCTAACAAATTTGCTGCTGCGATCAACTCAGAATTACCCCCCATGTGCACTGCAGGGGGGAGGCAGATATAACATCTGCAGAGGAGTTAGATTTGGTTGGGGTGTATTCAAACTGAAATCTAAATTGCAGTGTAAAAATAAAGCAGCCAGTATTTACCCTGCACAGAAACAAAATAACCCACCCAAATCTAACTCTCTCTGCACATGTTATATCTGCCCCCCTCCAGTGCACATGGTTTTGCCCAACTGCTAACAAATTTGCTGCTGCGATAAACTCAGAATTACCCCCATTGTTCAAATCATCCAGTGTGTATGCACTATGGGCCTAATTCAGACCTGATCGCTCCTCTGTGAATTTGCAGAGGTTTGCGATCAGATAGTTGCCGCCCAGACAGAGTGAAAATCCACCACAGGCAAGTTTGCGTACGCCTTGCGAAAATCTCTGTGAATGCAAATCCGTTTTCAACTCACTCCCCATCTAATGATTTTTCCAGTCTGTGCAGTCTGTGCATAGCCCAGGACCTACTCCTACAGTGCGATAGAATCAGGCTGATCAGGGCCAGTGCTGACGTCACACACCCTCCCTGAAAACGCTTGGGCACGCCTGCATTTTTCCAGACACTTCCAGAAAACAGCCAGTTACCAACCCTAATTGCCGCTTCCTGTTAATCAACTTGTGTTTGCTTAAAGATCAAAAAGACACTGGATTTTTTTAGAGATGAGCGGGTTCGGTTTCTCTGAATCCGAACCCGCCAGAACTTCATGTTTTTTTTCACGGGTCCGAGCGACTCGGATCTTCCCGCCTTGCTCGGTTAACCCGAGCGCGCCCGAACGTCATCATGACGCTGTCGGATTCTCGCGAGGCTCGGATTCTATCGCGAGACTCGGATTCTATATAAGGAGCCGCGCGTCGCCGCCATTTTCACACGTGCATTGAGATTGATAGGGAGAGGACGTGGCTGGCGTCCTCTCCGTTTAGAATAGATTAGAGAGACACTTGATTTACTAATTTTGGGGAGCATTAGGAGTACTCAGTACAGTGCAGAGTTTTGCTGATAGTGACCACCAGTTTTATTTATAATCCGTTCTCTGCCTGAAAAAAGCGATACACAGCACACAGTGACTCAGTCACATACCATATCTGTGTGCACTGCTCAGGCTCAGGCCAGTGTGCTGCATCATCTATTATCTATATATAATATTATATATATCTGTCTGACTGCTCAGCTCACACAGCTTATAATTGTGGGGGAGACTGGGGAGCACTACTGCAGTGCCAGTTATAGGTTATAGCAGGAGCCAGGAGTACATAATATATTATATAGTGAGTGACCACCAGACACACAGTGCAGTTTATTTAATATATCCGTTCTCTGCCTGAAAAAAGCGATACACACAGTGACTCAGTCAGTCACATACCATATCTGTGTGCACTGCTCAGGCTCAGGCCAGTGTGCTGCATCATCTATATATATTATATATCTGTCTGACTGCTCAGCTCACACAGCTTATAATTGTGGGGGAGACTGGGGAGCACTACTGCAGTGCCAGTTATAGGTTATAGCAGGAGCCAGGAGTACATAATATTATATTAAAACAGTGCACACTTTTGCTGCAGGAGTGCCACTGCCAGTGTGACTAGTGACCAGTGACCTGACCACCAGTATATATAATATTAGTAGTAGTATACTATCTCTTTATCAACCAGTCTATATTAGCAGCAGACACAGTACAGTGCGGTAGTTCACGGCTGTGGCTACCTCTGTGTCGGCACTCGGCAGCCCGTCCATAATTGTATATACCACCTAACCGTGGTTTTTTTTTCTTTCTTTATACATACATACTAGTTACGAGTATACTATCTCTTTATCAACCAGTCTATATTAGCAGCAGACACAGTACAGTGCGGTAGTTCACGGCTGTGGCTACCTCTGTGTCGGCACTCGGCAGCCCGTCCATAATTGTATATACCACCTAACCGTGGTTTTTTTTTCTTTCTTTATACCTACATACTAGTTCCGAGTATACTATCTCTTTATCAACCAGTCTATATATTAGCAGCAGACACAGTACAGTGCGGTAGTTCACGGCTGTGGCTACCTCTGTGTCGGCACTCGGCAGCCCGTCCATAATTGTATATACCACCTAACCGTGGTTTTTTTTTCTTTCTTTATACATACATACTAGTTACGAGTATACTATCTCTTTATCAACCAGTCTATATATTAGCAGCAGACACAGTACAGTGCGGTAGTTCACGGCTGTGGCTACCTCTGTGTCGGCACTCGGCAGCCCGTCCATAATTGTATATACCACCTAACCGTGGTTTTTTTTTCTTTCTTTATACATACATACTAGTTACGAGTATACTATCTCTTTATCAACCAGTCTATATATTAGCAGCAGACACAGTACAGTGCGGTAGTTCACGGCTGTGGCTACCTCTGTGTCGGCACTCGGCAGCCCGTCCATAATTGTATATACCACCTAACCGTGGTTTTTTTTTCTTTCTTTATACATACATACTAGTTACGAGTATACTATCTCTTTATCAACCAGTCTATATATTAGCAGCAGACACAGTACAGTGCGGTAGTTCACGGCTGTGGCTACCTCTGTGTCGGCACTCGGCAGCCCGTCCATAATTGTATATACCACCTAACCGTGGTTTTTTTTTCTTTCTTTATACATACATACTAGTTACGAGTATACTATCTCTTTATCAACCAGTCTATATATTAGCAGCAGACACAGTACAGTGCGGTAGTTCACGGCTGTGGCTACCTCTGTGTCGGCACTCGGCAGCCCGTCCATAATTGTATATACCACCTAACCGTGTTTTTTTTTTCTTTCTTTATACATACATACTAGTTACGAGTATACTATCTCTTTATCAACCAGTCTATATATTAGCAGCAGACACAGTACAGTGCGGTAGTTCACGGCTGTGGCTACCTCTGTGTCGGCACTCGGCAGCCCGTCCATAATTGTATATACCACCTAACCGTGGTTTTTTTTTCTTTCTTTATACATACATACTAGTTACGAGTATACTATCTCTTTATCAACCAGTCTATATATTAGCAGCAGACACAGTACAGTGCGGTAGTTCACGGCTGTGGCTACCTCTGTGTCGGCACTCGGCAGCCCGTCCATAATTGTATATACCACCTAACCGTGGTTTTTTTTTCTTTCTTTATACATACATACTAGTTACGAGTATACTATCTCTTTATCAACCAGTCTATATATTAGCAGCAGACACAGTACAGTGCGGTAGTTCACGGCTGTGGCTACCTCTGTGTCGGCACTCGGCAGCCCGTCCATAATTGTATATACCACCTAACCGTGGTTTTTTTTTCTTTCTTTATACATACATACTAGTTACGAGTATACTATCTCTTTATCAACCAGTCTATATATTAGCAGCAGACACAGTACAGTGCGGTAGTTCACGGCTGTGGCTACCTCTGTGTCGGCACTCGGCAGCCCGTCCATAATTGTATATACCACCTAACCGTGGTTTTTTTTTCTTTCTTTATACATACATACTAGTTACGAGTATACTATCTCTTTATCAACCAGTCTATATATTAGCAGCAGACACAGTACAGTGCGGTAGTTCACGGCTGTGGCTACCTCTGTGTCGGCACTCGGCAGCCCGTCCATAATTGTATATACCACCTAACCGTGGTTTTTTTTTCTTTCTTTATACATACATACTAGTTACGAGTATACTATCTCTTTATCAACCAGTCTATATATTAGCAGCAGACACAGTACAGTGCGGTAGTTCACGGCTGTGGCTACCTCTGTGTCGGCACTCGGCAGCCCGTCCATAATTGTATATACCACCTAACCGTGGTTTTTTTTTCTTTCTTTATACATACATACTAGTTACGAGTATACTATCTCTTTATCAACCAGTCTATATATTAGCAGCAGACACAGTACAGTGCGGTAGTTCACGGCTGTGGCTACCTCTGTGTCGGCACTCGGCAGCCCGTCCATAATTGTATATACCACCTAACCGTGGTTTTTTTTTCTTTCTTTATACATACATACTAGTTACGAGTATACTATCTCTTTATCAACCAGTCTATATATTAGCAGCAGACACAGTACAGTGCGGTAGTTCACGGCTGTGGCTACCTCTGTGTCGGCACTCGGCAGCCCGTCCATAATTGTATATACCACCTAACCGTGGTTTTTTTTTCTTTCTTTATACATACATACTAGTTACGAGTATACTATCTCTTTATCAACCAGTCTATATATTAGCAGCAGACACAGTACAGTGCGGTAGTTCACGGCTGTGGCTACCTCTGTGTCGGCACTCGGCAGCCCGTCCATAATTGTATATACCACCTAACCGTGGTTTTTTTTTCTTTCTTTATACATACATACTAGTTACGAGTATACTATCTCTTTATCAACCAGTCTATATATTAGCAGCAGACACAGTACAGTGCGGTAGTTCACGGCTGTGGCTACCTCTGTGTCGGCACTCGGCAGCCCGTCCATAATTGTATATACCACCTAACCGTGGTTTTTTTTTCTTTCTTTATACATACATACTAGTTACGAGTATACTATCTCTTTATCAACCAGTCTATATATTAGCAGCAGACACAGTACAGTGCGGTAGTTCACGGCTGTGGCTACCTCTGTGTCGGCACTCGGCAGCCCGTCCATAATTGTATATACCACCTAACCGTGGTTTTTTTTTCTTTCTTTATACATACATACTAGTTACGAGTATACTATCTCTTTATCAACCAGTCTATATATTAGCAGCAGACACAGTACAGTGCGGTAGTTCACGGCTGTGGCTACCTCTGTGTCGGCACTCGGCAGCCCGTCCATAATTGTATATACCACCTAACCGTGGTTTTTTTTTCTTTCTTTATACATACATACTAGTTACGAGTATACTATCTCTTTATCAACCAGTCTATATATTAGCAGCAGACACAGTACAGTGCGGTAGTTCACGGCTGTGGCTACCTCTGTGTCGGCACTCGGCAGCCCGTCCATAATTGTATATACCACCTAACCGTGGTTTTTTTTTCTTTCTTTATACATACATACTAGTTACGAGTATACTATCTCTTTATCAACCAGTCTATATATTAGCAGCAGACACAGTACAGTGCGGTAGTTCACGGCTGTGGCTACCTCTGTGTCGGCACTCGGCAGCCCGTCCATAATTGTATATACCACCTAACCGTGGTTTTTTTTTCTTTCTTTATACATACATACTAGTTACGAGTATACTATCTCTTTATCAACCAGTCTATATATTAGCAGCAGACACAGTACAGTGCGGTAGTTCACGGCTGTGGCTACCTCTGTGTCGGCACTCGGCAGCCCGTCCATAATTGTATATACCACCTAACCGTGGTTTTTTTTTCTTTCTTTATACATACATACTAGTTACGAGTATACTATCTCTTTATCAACCAGTCTATATATTAGCAGCAGACACAGTACAGTGCGGTAGTTCACGGCTGTGGCTACCTCTGTGTCGGCACTCGGCAGCCCGTCCATAATTGTATATACCACCTAACCGTGGTTTTTTTTTCTTTCTTTATACATACATACTAGTTACGAGTATACTATCTCTTTATCAACCAGTCTATATATTAGCAGCAGACACAGTACAGTGCGGTAGTTCACGGCTGTGGCTACCTCTGTGTCGGCACTCGGCAGCCCGTCCATAATTGTATATACCACCTAACCGTGGTTTTTTTTTTCTTTCTTTATACATACATACTAGTTACGAGTATACTATCTCTTTATCAACCAGTCTATATATTAGCAGCAGACACAGTACAGTGCGGTAGTTCACGGCTGTGGCTACCTCTGTGTCGGCACTCGGCAGCCCGTCCATAATTGTATATACCACCTAACCGTGGTTTTTTTTTCTTTCTTTATACATACATACTAGTTACGAGTATACTATCTCTTTATCAACCAGTCTATATATTAGCAGCAGACACAGTACAGTGCGGTAGTTCACGGCTGTGGCTACCTCTGTGTCGGCACTCGGCAGCCCGTCCATAATTGTATATACCACCTAACCGTGGTTTTTTTTTCTTTCTTTATACATACATACTAGTTACGAGTATACTATCTCTTTATCAACCAGTCTATATATTAGCAGCAGACACAGTACAGTGCGGTAGTTCACGGCTGTGGCTACCTCTGTGTCGGCACTCGGCAGCCCGTCCATAATTGTATATACCACCTAACCGTGGTTTTTTTTTCTTTCTTTATACATACATACTAGTTACGAGTATACTATCTCTTTATCAACCAGTCTATATATTAGCAGCAGACACAGTACAGTGCGGTAGTTCACGGCTGTGGCTACCTCTGTGTCGGCACTCGGCAGCCCGTCCATAATTGTATATACCACCTAACCGTGGTTTTTTTTTCTTTCTTTATACATACATACTAGTTACGAGTATACTATCTCTTTATCAACCAGTCTATATATTAGCAGCAGACACAGTACAGTGCGGTAGTTCACGGCTGTGGCTACCTCTGTGTCGGCACTCGGCAGCCCGTCCATAATTGTATACTAGTATCCAATCCATCCATCTCCATTGTTTACCTGAGGTGCCTTTTAGTTGTGCCTATTAAAATATGGAGAACAAAAATGTTGAGGTTCCAAAATTAGGGAAAGATCAAGATCCACTTCCACCTCGTGCTGAAGCTGCTGCCACTAGTCATGGCCGAGACGATGAAATGCCAGCAACGTCGTCTGCCAAGGCCGATGCCCAATGGCATAGTACAGAGCATGTCAAAACCAAAACACCAAATATCAGTAAAAAAAGGACTCCAAAACCTAAAATAAAATTGTCGGAGGAGAAGCGTAAACTTGCCAATATGCCATTTACCACACGGAGTGGCAAGGAACGGCTGAGGCCCTGGCCTATGTTCATGGCTAGTGGTTCAGCTTCACATGAGGATGGAAGCACTCAGCCTCTCGCTAGAAAACTGAAAAGACTCAAGCTGGCAAAAGCACCGCAAAGAACTGTGCGTTCTTTGAAATCCCAAATCCACAAGGAGAGTCCAATTGTGTCGGTTGCGATGCCTGACCTTCCCAACACTGGACGTGAAGAGCATGCGCCTTCCACCATTTGCACGCCCCCTGCAAGTGCTGGAAGGAGCACCCGCAGTCCAGTTCCTGATAGTCAGATTGAAGATGTCAGTGTTGAAGTACACCAGGATGAGGAGGATCTGGGTGTTGCTGGCGCTGGGGAGGAAATTGACCAGGAGGATTCTGATGGTGAGGTGGTTTGTTTAAGTCAGGCACCCGGGGAGACACCTGTTGTCCGTGGGAGGAATATGGCCGTTGACATGCCAGGTGAAAATACCAAAAAAATCAGCTCTTCGGTGTGGAGGTATTTCACCAGAAATGCGGACAACAGGTGTCAAGCCGTGTGTTCCCTTTGTCAAGCTGTAATAAGTAGGGGTAAGGACGTTAACCACCTCGGAACATCCTCCCTTATACGTCACCTGCAGCGCATTCATAATAAGTCAGTGACAAGTTCAAAAACTTTGGGTGACAGCGGAAGCAGTCCACTGACCAGTAAATCCCTTCCTCTTGTAACCAAGCTCACGCAAACCACCCCACCAACTCCCTCAGTGTCAATTTCCTCCTTCCCCAGGAATGCCAATAGTCCTGCAGGCCATGTCACTGGCAATTCTGACGAGTCCTCTCCTGCCTGGGATTCCTCCGATGCATCCTTGCGTGTAACGCCTACTGCTGCTGGCGCTGCTGTTGTTGCCGCTGGGAGTCGATGGTCATCCCAGAGGGGAAGTCGTAAGCCCACTTGTACTACTTCCAGTAAGCAATTGACTGTTCAACAGTCCTTTGCGAGGAAGATGAAATATCACAGCAGTCATCCTACTGCAAAGCGGATAACTGAGTCCTTGACAACTATGTTGGTGTTAGACGTGCGTCCGGTATCCGCCGTTAGTTCACAGGGAACTAGACAATTTATTGAGGCAGTGTGCCCCCGTTACCAAATACCATCTAGGTTCCACTTCTCTAGGCAGGCGATACCGAGAATGTACACGGACGTCAGAAAAAGACTCACCAGTGTCCTAAAAAATGCAGTTGTACCCAATGTCCACTTAACCACGGACATGTGGACAAGTGGAGCAGGGCAGGGTCAGGACTATATGACTGTGACAGCCCACTGGGTAGATGTATGGACTCCCGCCGCAAGAACAGCAGCGGCGGCACCAGTAGCAGCATCTCGCAAACGCCAACTCTTTCCTAGGCAGGCTACGCTTTGTATCACCGCTTTCCAGAATACGCACACAGCTGAAAACCTCTTACGGCAACTGAGGAAGATCATCGCGGAATGGCTTACCCCAATTGGACTCTCCTGTGGATTTGTGGCATCGGACAACGCCAGCAATATTGTGTGTGCATTAAATATGGGCAAATTCCAGCACGTCCCATGTTTTGCACATACCTTGAATTTGGTGGTGCAGAATTTTTTAAAAAACGACAGGGGCGTGCAAGAGATGCTGTCGGTGGCCAGAAAAATTGCGGGACACTTTCAGCGTACAGGCACCACGTACAGAAGACTGGAGCACCACCAAAAACTACTGAACCTGCCCTGCCATCATCTGAAGCAAGAAGTGGTAACGAGGTGGAATTCAACCCTCTATATGCTTCAGAGGTTGGAGGAGCAGCAAAAGGCCATTCAAGCCTATACAATTGAGCACGATATAGTAGGTGGAATGCACCTGTCTCAAGTGCAGTGGAGAATGATTTCAACGTTGTGCAAGGTTCTGATGCCCTTTGAACTTGCCACACGTGAAGTCAGTTCAGACACTGCCAGCCTGAGTCAGGTCATTCCCCTCATCAGGCTTTTGCAGAAGAAGCTGGAGGCATTGAAGAAGGAGCTAAAAGGGAGCGATTCCGCTAGGCATGTGGGACTTGTGGATGCAGCCCTTAATTCGCTTAACAAGGATTCACGGGTGGTCAATCTGTTGAAATCAGAGCACTACATTTTGGCCACCGTGCTCGATCCTAGATTTAAAGCCTACCTTGGATCTCTCTTTCCGGCAGACACAGGTCTGCTGGGGTTGAAAGACCTGCTGGTGACAAAATTGTCAAGTCAAGCGGAACGCGATCTGTCAACATCTCCTCCTTCACATTCTCCCGCAACTGGGGGTGCGAGGAAAAGGCTCAGAATTCCGAGCCCACCCGCTGGCGGTGATACAGGGCAGTCTGGAGCGACTGCTGATGCTGACATCTGGTCCGGACTGAAGGACCTGACAACGATTACGGACATGTCGTCTACTGTCACTGCATATGATTCTCTCAACATTGATAGAATGGTGGAGGATTATATGAGTGACCGCATCCAAGTAGGCACGTCACACAGTCCGTACTTATACTGGCAGGAAAAAGAGGCAATTTGGAGGCCCTTGCACAAACTGGCTTTATTCTACCTAAGTTGCCCTCCCACAAGTGTGTACTCCGAAAGAGTGTTTAGTGCCGCCGCTCACCTTGTCAGCAATCGGCGTACGAGGTTACATCCAGAAAATGTGGAGAAGATGATGTTCATTAAAATGAATTATAATCAATTCCTCCGCGGAGACATTGACCAGCAGCAATTGCCTCCACAAAGTACACAGGGAGCTGAGATGGTGGATTCCAGTGGGGACGAATTGATAATCTGTGAGGAGGGGGATGTACACGGTGATATATCGGAGGGTGAAGATGAGGTGGACATCTTGCCTCTGTAGAGCCAGTTTGTGCAAGGAGAGATTAATTGCTTCTTTTTTGGGGGGGGTCCAAACCAACCCGTCATATCAGTCACAGTCGTGTGGCAGACCCTGTCACTGAAATGATGGGTTGGTTAAAGTGTGCATGTCCTGTTTTGTTTATACAACATAAGGGTGGGTGGGAGGGCCCAAGGACAATTCCATCTTGCACCTCTTTTTTCTTTTCTTTTTCTTTGCATCATGTGCTGATTGGGGAGGGTTTTTTGGAAGGGACATCCTGCGTGACACTGCAGTGCCACTCCTAGATGGGCCCGGTGTTTGTGTCGGCCACTAGGGTCGCTAATCTTACTCACACAGTCAGCTACCTCATTGCGCCTCTTTTTTTCTTTGCGTCATGTGCTGTTTGGGGAGGGTTTTTTGGAAGGGACATCCTGCGTGACACTGCAGTGCCACTCCTAGATGGGCCCGGTGTTTGTGTCGGCCACTAGGGTCGCTAATCTTACTCACACAGCTACCTCATTGCGCCTCTTTTTTTCTTTGCGTCGTGCTGTTTGGGGAGGGTTTTTTGGAAGGGACATCCTGCGTGACACTGCAGTGCCACTCCTAGATGGGCCCGGTGTTTGTGTCGGCCACTAGGGTCGCTTATCTTACTCACACAGCGACCTCGGTGCAAATTTTAGGACTAAAAATAATATTGTGAGGTGTGAGGTATTCAGAATAGACTGAAAATGAGTGTAAATTATGGTTTTTGAGGTTAATAATACTTTGGGATCAAAATGACCCCCAAATTCTATGATTTAAGCTGTTTTTTAGTGTTTTTTGAAAAAAACACCCGAATCCAAAACACACCCGAATCCGACAAAAAAAATTCGGTGAGGTTTTGCCAAAACGCGTTCGAACCCAAAACACGGCCGCGGAACCGAACCCAAAACCAAAACACAAAACCCGAAAAATTTCAGGCGCTCATCTCTAGATTTTTTGCAGTTTGGCCTCGCACTTGCGCATTACGATCTGTATGCATGTGCAATTGATAAATAATCTGCAGCCTTGCGAAATCACACAACAGCGATCAGTTCTGAATCGGGCCCTATGTCACTGACGATGTGTGCTCCCGCGCATCTTCAGCGACAACCTCATGCATGCAGATCTGACAGGCAACATCGTCCGTGGGGGCCATGCTGACACTAGACGATGTGTGTACCCAGCTCTAGTGCCTGACCCTGGGGGTAATTCAGATCTGATCGCTGGGCTGCGTTTTTTAGTCGCCGCCTACAGGGGGAGTGTATTTTCGCTGTGCAAGTGTGCGTTCCTATGTGTCTAAGCAGAGCTGCTAAAAATCAGTGTGTGCAGTCTCTGCGCAGCCCAGGACTTACTCTTCCAGTGCAATTGAATCCTGCTGATCGGGACCGGAGCTGACATCCGACACCCTCCCTCAAAACGATTGGACACGCCTGCGTTTTCCAGACACTCCCTGTAAACGGTCAGTTGCCACCCACAAATGGTCTCTTCCTGTCAATCACTTTGTGAACGCCCGTGCGAATGGATCCTTCGCACTATCCCGTCGCTGACCGCCGATGCCTGTTGTAGCTGTCTGACGCGCGTGTGCATTGTGGCTCAGACGCATGCGCAGCTAGGATCTGCTCGCCAGCTGTGCCAAATCAGTACAACAGCGATCAGATCTGAATTACCCCCCCCAGTCCATTAAACTTAATAAGACCGATACAGAGTTTATTGTTTCAGCTATATCTGATGATAAAGAGGCACTCTCTTCTGTCTGTATATTAGCATATTCCTCTCTAGTTCTATCATGTGACATTTTGCCCATGGGATTATATATTATATACTATGGGGCAGATGTATTATGCCTGGAGAAGTGATAAGTGGAAGGCGATAATAACGCACCAGCCAGTCATTACGGGTTTGCAAAATGACCGTTAGTAGCTGATTGGCTGGTGCGTTATCACCCTCCACTTATCACTTCTTTATCACTTCTCCAGGCTTAATACATCTGCCCCTATATACTATAGTTGATGATATCATCCTCAGTAGTCTCGATTCCAAGGCACAAGGAAGATGACCTGGAAGATATACAGTAGGTAGGCGGTCCATTGAAAAAATGTCCTGTCTATACTAGAAGGGAATGAACAGGTCTATACCCATTATGGCTGACGTGGAGTCTTGAAGAAGAAATCTTGTTACACTCACTGTTATCACAACTAATCTACATCTGTGAGACAATACAACTACATGCAGTGGGAGCCGCTGGAGGAGCAGGCCGCAGCCCTGACTCCCACTGTGCATCCATGTTGGAGCCGGGACAGACCTTACCAGTTTATTATATAGATGCCCCTTCCTTCTCTACACTTCTAATTACTAGCTAAACTTAACCAAGTATACAAATGTACTCTGTTTTTCATAGATTCAATCACTATCCAGATTCCATGTCTTGATTTTTATAGATCCAAGTCAAACACTGACTAGAGGAGTTTTTCTATTATTACTGCCTTAAATATTGATCCATTTTCATCCTGGATAAACATAATTGCAGAAATGCTGGGGGGAAATTGTTTGGTATTAATATTTAATAGCTCCCAAACTCTTCTATAAATCGTATGCAAAGACACAATGGGAATCTGCTCTTGTTTAAAAATAGTTTTGTTTTCAAACACAAATGCAATAAAATATTAAATCAGAAACAGAACATACAAACATACAGTATGCATTTGAACTTATGCACGTCTTCTCCATTTCCCTCCCCAAATCTCTCTGCATGATAAATATGTACAGTAATAGGCTACATTCAAGCAACTACAGCAACAATAGCACAACAATGTGTTATTTATCAAAATTATTACAAAAATACCTGTGTAATAAAATGATTGCAAAAACCATATAATCTTGTAATGGCAACTACTGGTTTAAAATACACCTTACTGTATCTGCAAATTCTCCCCCATAACGTCATTTAATAACGCCGTATGCTTGAAGAAAATCACAAAGGGCAGCTCTCCCAGTAAGAGCTGTCATTTGCGATAGAAGTACTTCCGGGTTAGGACCCGGGAGTCCTTCTGCGCATGCATTGAGTGACGAATGTGCCACAGAAGGTGTTGGGAGGGATCCTATTGGATCCCTTTCAGGGGGAACACAAAAAGCCAATAAAGATGGTGTAGCTCACCCAGTGGTGCAAGTAGAAAAAATGTCTTATAGGTACTGTAAAAAAAGGGTGTGGCCAAATGCCACATGGGGCGTGGTCAATGAAAATGGGGGCGTGATACACATATGGGGGGGCCAGATACACATATGACCCCAATAGTGCCAGATACATATATGCCCCCACAGTGCCAGATACGTCCCCACTGTGCCAGATATGCTCCTACAGTGCCAGATACACAAATGCCCCAGGGTGCCAGATGCACAAATGCCCCATGGTGCCAGGTGCACAAATGCCCCAGGGTGTCAGATGCACAAATGCCCTCATTAGTGCCATATATGCCCCCACAGTGCCAGATACACATTACCCCACAGTGCCAGATACACATTGCTCCCAGAGTGCCAGATATGCCCCCACTGCACCAGATACACATAAGCCCCCACAGTGCCAGATACAGATATGTCCCCACAGTGCCAGATACACATATGCCAGATATGCCCTCACAGTGCCAGATACACATATGCCCCCATAGTGCCTGATATGCCCCCATAGTGCCAGATATGCCCCGCAGTGCCGGATATGTCCCCACAGTGCCAGATATACCCAAACAGTCCAGATATGCCCCCACTTTGTCAGATACACATGCCCCAAATTGCTAGATATGCCCCTACAGTGCCAGATATGCCCCAACAGTGTGTGGGTTTGGGGAGTGGTACCCCCCAGGCCTGGTGCGACCAGGCTGCCTTGGGGTAGCACACCATAATATTTATTTAGCACTTGTGTAACACTCTTATTTTTCCACTAATACTACTTTTTTGAGTATTTTACTCACACCCTTATTTTTGTATCACTTTCTAACACATAGCTCCTACTTCTTTCTTATTAAAACATATTAACACTTTAGCATTTCAATGGTGTGCTACCCTGGGGCGCTTGGGCCTGAGCTGACTGTGTGGGGTCCACGCCCTGGACTTATACTTAGTATTAGGGACCTCCAGCAATAGAGCCGCTGTGAAGTGGCCTGGAGGCTTATTATATTTTTTGCAAAATATATGTAACTAAGAGCTCTAAATGTTCTATTATTATATAGTATACAGTTATATAGTATACAGTTCTTGTTACTAACAGCCCGCAGAGTGCGTCGGAAAAATCATTTTGTTTTTCTTGTCTAGAGTAACCCCCTCCCGCAGCACCTGAAGAATGTTACCAGTTTGATTAGAGCAGTTTGCCATTATATAATGCCCCAGCAGTGCCAGATATGTCCCCACTTTGACAGATACACATGCCCCTAGAGTGCCAGATATGCCCTTACTTTGCCAGATACATATGCCCCCACAGTGCTAGATACACATATGCCCCCAGAGTGCCAGATATGCCCCTTCTGTGCCATATATGCCCCCAAAGTGCCAGATATGCCCCCACAGTGCAAGCTACACATGCCCCACAGTGCCAGATATGCCCCCACAGTGCCAGATATGCCCCAACTTTGCCAGACACATGACCCCACAGTGCTAGATATGCCCCCACAGTGCCAGATACACATATGCCCGAGAGTGCCAGATATGCCCCTTCTGTGCCATATATGCCCCCAGAGTGCCAGATATGCCCCCACAGTGCCAGATACACATGCCCCAGAGTGCCAGATATGCCCCAGCAGTGCAACTCATCATTGTTCCTGCTGCTGCCTGGGGCTGGCAATGTCATCTGCTGCTGCTGGGGAGAGGAAGCACGCCCCTCCTGCCCTCAGTCCGGTCTCTGAGTCCTCCTGCATTGGTGGCATCCTGTGTATTAGATCTGGCACTGGTCCGTGAGCCAATCCTGATTGGCTGCCGGTCCGTGAGCTCTGATTGGCTCACGTACCGGCATTTCAGTGCACGCCAACACCGCCACTGGACTCAGGGGACTCGGGAGTGACTGGGCAGGCAGGAGAGTAGAGGCGCATGCTGCGCTCTCCTCTCTCCAACACCCGGTGTCTGCAAGGTGGTAGCCTTAGCTGTATGATGTGCCAGCTGGGAATTTCTTACCGGTACGCTGTACAGCCCCGTACCACCATACTTGCAGCACTGAGCTCACCCCATCCAATCTTCCAGAGCTTGGTGAATATAAGAAAAGCGGCCTGAAACCGAGGTTTGACCTCAGTTTTAGCAGTGTTGCATCCCGCCCTGTCTCAGAAAGCAGCTACTGTAGGTACTAGGAATACAATTATTACCTGTGGACAGAGCCGGTCCTAGGCATAGGCAAACTAGGCAAATGCCTAGGGCATTTGGTATGCCTAGGGGCACAAGCAGCTTCTGCTGATTAGAACGATATGCAGCATGCCTATATTCTGTATGTGAGTGCGGCTGTATCTGCATACGAAATGCTAGGTTACAGTGTATTCCTGGAAATTACTGTAACGTAGTATTTCATATGCAGATACAGCCACAGGCGCACATAGAACATAGGACTGTTGCATATCATTTTAATCAGCAGAAGCTGCTTGTGCATCCTAGCCACATAGTGCATTTTCATCAAAAAAGGCGTCCGACGTTAGCATAGCTGCCAGCTGACTCACGCGAGGCATCTCCTGCTGCATGGCGTATTGAGGCAAGATGTATGAAGACACATCTGTATCCAACAGAGGCAGAGATCACAGTGTTAGCAGCTACTGTATGTAAGTGCTGTGTGTGGGTGGGTTGGTTGTGCAGTAGCGTTCGGCATATGTTTAAGGGGCATTATGTGTGTCCAGGGCTGGTTCTAGACCTTGTGGCGCCCAGGGCAACAGTTTCCTACCCACCCCCCCCCACCAACTGAAACAAGGTTAGTGCGTGCCTTTGGCATGTGTACAAAAACAGGGGCGTGGCTTCATAGGGAAGGGGAGTGGCCACAGTTATGCCCCCAGTAGTTATGCCCCAGTAGATATGCCCCCTGTAGTTGTGCCCCTATAGATTTTCCCCCCAGTAGTTGTGCCCCCTGTAGATTTGCCCCCATTATTTGATCCCCCTGTAGATTTGCCCCAAGTAGATTTGCCCCCTGTAGTTGTGTCCCCTGTAGATGTGCCTCCTAGTAGCGCCGCTTACAAACACACACAAAAAAAAAAAACCCAATACTCACCAGCCCCGCTCCTGCTTCCTGACCGCTGCTGCCGCTGATGCTCCGTCTCTGGCCGCCCGCTCCTCGGATCTATGGGAGAGATGTCATGACACCTCTCCCATAGCGTCGTACAGACACTAGAGGTCAATTAGGACCTCTAGCATCTGACAATGACGCCGGTTGCAGCGGGCGCCCATACAGCCCATGGCACCTGCTGCAGCCGGAGTGCAGGATGCAGGGTGCGGGTGGGCGACAGGCACATGTGGGGTGACTGCGGCTGCGCCCGCAGCTCCCCCGGAACCCGCCCGGCTGCCCGTGCCTAGATCCACTCCTGTGTGTGTCATGTGTATAAATGCATTAATAATGTGCGGCAAATGTGTAAGGAACATTACGTGTATAAGGGCATTAATAAAGGTTGGAATAAAGTGTAAGGTGCATTATGTTTATAAGGACATTAATAATGTGTGCCATATGTGTAAAGGGCATTACTGTTTGGTATTATTTGTATAAATGCATTACTAATGTGTGGCATCATATGTATAAGGTGCTCTACTGTGTGGCGTAACGTATAGAAAGGGCACTACTGTGTGGTCTAATGTGAATGAAGAGCAATGTGGTGTGGTGTAATGTGAATAAGGAGCAATTCATTGTGATATAATGTGAATAAGAGGCACTACCGTGAGGAGTAACGTACTGTATATAAGGTAAAGTGGTACTACTGTGTGATGTAAAATGAATTAGGGACACTATTGCATGATAAAATGCGAATAAAGTTGCACTACTGTGTGGCGTAATTTGAATTGGGGGTACTATTGTGTGGCCATGACCCTTCACAGCAAGATCACACCCCGTTTTGGGCTGTGTGCCGAATGTGCACACTGTTCCTATTTAAAATATAGGGGGTAGGAACACCAAAATGAGGACTGCTTTGGGTGAGGGGTGATGGCGCTGGGAAAGGGTTGCGGGTCAGAGGCGGAACTAGCGGTGGTGCTAGGGGGCACCAGCCAAAATTTTGCCTAGGGTATCATATAGGTTAGGGCCGGCTCTGCTAGTTAGTTAGCGCCTCAGTCAGTTTGATTATACCATCTGTGCCAAGAATGGATTTCTTAAAACCTGGGCCAGTATTTACTAAAAATCCGAGTTTGGCCGATTTGTGTTTTTTTTTCTAAGTCCCAATCCGGGAATTCACTAAGCACAAATCTCGGCAGTGTTTGGACTATTCGTAATGGTTTGAATGACAACGTTCAGAAATACGAATGAATAGACCATCGGTCAAACGCGGCTGTTATTTCATAGAATACGGGAATTCACTATTCATTCGTATTTGGGTGTTAGTCTCTGAGGGCTCAAGTGCGGGTCTATTTTCTCTAACGTCCTAAGTGGATGCTGGGGACTCCGTCAGGACCATGGGGTTTAGCGGCTCCGCAGGAGACAGGGCACAATAATAAAAGCTTTAGGATCAGGTGGTGTGCACTGGCTCCTCCCCCTATGACCCTCCTCCAAGCCTCAGTTAGATTTTTGTGCCCGGCCGAGAAGGGTGCAATCTAGGTGGCTCTCCTGAGCTGCTTAGAATAAAAGTTTAAGTTAGGTTTTTTATTTTCAGTGAGTCCTGCTGGCAACAGGCTCACTGCTACGAGGGACTTAGGGGAGAGAAGTAAACTCACCTGCGTGCAGGATGGATTTGCTTCTTAGGCTACTGGACACCATTAGCTCCAGAGGGAGTCGGAACACAGGTCTCACCCTGGGGTTCGTCCCGGAGCCGTGCCGCCGACCCCCCTTGCAGATGCCGAAGTTGAAGAGGTCCAGAGGTCCAGAAACAGGCGGCAGAAGACTTTCAGTCTTCATAAGGTAGCGCACAGCACTGCAGCTGTGCGCCATTGTTGTCAGCACACTTCATACCAGCGGTCACTGAGGGTGCAGGGCGCTGGGGGGGGCGCCCTGGGCAGCAATGTATTATACCTTTTTTATGGCTAAAATACATCACATATAGCCCTTGAGGCTATATGGATGTATTTAACCCCTGCCAGATCTCACAAACTCCGGGAGAAGAGCCCGCCGTTTTAGGGGGCGGGGCCTATTCTCCTCAGCACACGGCGCCATTTTCCTGCTCAGCTCTGCTGTGAGGAAGGCTCCCAGGCTCTCCCCTGCACTGCACTACAGAAACAGGGTTAAAACAGAGAGGGGGGGCACTTATTTGGCGATATGATTACATATGTGAAAATGCTATAAGGGAAAACACTTGTATAAGGGGTTGTCCCTGTATAATTATAGCGTTTTTGGTGTGTGCTGGCAAACTCTCCCTCTGTCTCCCCAAAGGGCTAGTGGGGTCCTGTCCTCTATCAGAGCATTCCCTGTGTGTGTGCTGTGTGTCGGTACGTGTGTGTCGACATGTAGGAGGACGATGTTGGTGAGGAGGCGGAGCAAATTGCCTGTATTGGTGATGTCACTCTCTAGGGAGTCGACACCGGAATGGATGGCTTATTTAGGAATTACGTGATAATGTCAACACGATGCAAGGTCGGTTGACGACATGAGACGGCCGGCAAACAAATTAGTACCTGTCCAGGCGTCTCAGACACCGTCAGGGGCTTGTAAAAACGCCCATTTACCTCAGTTGGTCGACACAGACACAGACACGGACACTGACTTCAGTGTCGACGGTGAAGAAACAAACGTATTTTCCTTTAGGGCCACACGTTACATGTTAAGGGCAATGAAGGAGGTGTTACATATTTCTGATACTACAAGTACCACAAATAAGGGTATTATGTAGGGTGGGAATAATCTACTTGTAGTTTTTCCTGAATCAGATAAATTAAAGTGTGTGATGATACGTGGGTTTCCTTCGATAAGAAAATTATTGGAGGTATACCCTTTCCCGCCAGAAGTGAGGGCGAGTTGGGAAACACACCTTAGGGTGGATAAGGCGCTCACACGCTTATAAAAACAAGTGGCGTTACCGTCTCCAGATACGGCCGCCCTCAAAGAGCCAGCTGATAGGAAGCTGAAAAATATCCTAAAAAGTATATACACACATACTGGTGTTATACTATGACCAGCAATCGCCTCAGCCTGGATGTGCAGCGCTGGGGGGGGCTTGGTCGGATTTCCTGACTGAAAATATTGATACCCTTGACAGGAACAATATTTTATTGACTATAGAGCATTTTAAGGATGCATTTCTATATATGCGAGATGCGCAGAGGGATATTTGCATTCTGGCATCAAGAGTAGATGTGATGTCCATATCTGCCAGACGATGTTTATAGACATGACAGTGGTCAGGTGATGCAGATTCCAGACGGCACATGGAAGTATTGCCGTATAAAGGGGCGGTCCATCGGACCTGGTGGCCATGGCAACAGCTGGAAAATCCACTTTTGTTACCCCAAGTCACATCTCAGCAGAAAAGGACACAGTCTTTTCAGTCTCAGTCCTTTCGTACCCATAAAGGCAGGCGGGCAAAAGGCCAGTCATATCTGCCCAGGGTTAGAGGAAAGGGAAGAAGACTGCAGCAGGCAGCCCATTCCCAGGAACAGAAGTCCTCCACAGCTTCTGCCAAGTCCGCAGCATGACGCTGGGGCCATACAAGCGGACTCAGGTGCGGTGGGGGGTCATCTCAAGAGTTTCAGCACGCAGTGGGCTCACTCGCAAGTGGACTCCTGGATCCTACACGTAGTATCCCAGGTGTACATTGGAAATTCGAGACGTCTTCCCCTCACAAGTTCCTGAAGTCTGCTTTACCAACGTCTCCCTCCGACAGGGAGGCAGTATTGGGAAAAAATTCACAGGCTGTATTCCCAGCAGGTGATAATCAAAGTACCCCTCCTACAACAAGGGAAGGGGTATTATTCCACACTATATTGTGGTACTGAAGCCAAACGGCTCGGTGAGATCTAAAAGATTTGAACAATTACATACAAGGGTTCAAATCAAGATGGAGTCACTCAGAGCAGTGATAGCGAACCAGGACGATATGGTGTCACTGGATATCAGGGACGCTTACCTACATGTCCAAATTTTGCCCTTCTCACCAAGGGTATCTCAGGTTCGTGGTACAGAACTGTCACTATCAGTTCAGACGCTGCCGTTTGGATTGTCCACGGCACCCCGGGTCTTTACCATGGTAATGGCCGAAATGATGATTCTTCCTAAAAGAAATATGGACGCTTTCCTGATAAGGGCAAGGTCCAGAGAACAGTTGGCGGTCGGAGTAGCACTATCTCAAGTAGTTCTACGACAGCACGAGTGGATTCTAAATATTCCAAAATCGCAGCTTTTTCCGACAACACGTCTAATGTTCCTAGGAATGATTCTGGACACAGTCCAAAAAAAAGGATGTTTTCTCCCGGAGAAGAAGGCCAGGGAGTTATCCGAGCTAGTCAGGAACCTCCTAAAACCAGGAAAAGTATCAGTGCATCATTGCACAAGGGTCCTGTGAAAAATGGTGGTTTCTTACAAAGCGATCCCATTCGGTAGATTTCACGCAAGAACCTTTCAGTGGAATCTGCTGGGAAAATGGACCGGATCGCATCTTCAGATGCATCAGCGGATAACCCTGTCTCCAAGGACAAGGGTGTTTTTCTTCTGCGGTGGCTGCAGAGTGCTCATCTATGAAAGGGCCGCAGATTCGACATTCAGGACTGGGTCCTGGTGACCACGGATGCCAGCCTGAGTGGCTGGGGAGCAGTCACACAAGGAAAAAATTTCCAGGGAGTGTGATCAAGTCTGGAGACTTCTCTCCACATAAATATACTGGAGCTAAGGGCAATTTACAAGGCTCTAAGCTTAGCAAGTCCTCTGCTTCAAGGTCAGCCGGTATTGATCCAGTGGGACAACATCACGGCAGTCGCCCACGTAAACAGACAGGGCGGCACATGAAGCAGGAGGGAAATGGCAGAAACTGCAAGGATTCTTCGCTGGGCGAAAAATCATGTGATAACACTCTCAGCATTGTTAATTCCGGGAGTGGAAAACTGGGAAACAGACTTCCTCAGCAGGCATAACCTCCACCCGGGAGAGTGGGGACTTCAGCGGGAAGTCTTCCACATGATTGTAAACCGTTGGGAAAAACCAAAGGTGGACATGATGGCGTCCCGCCTGAACAAAAAACTAGACAAATATTGCGCCAGGTCAAGGGACCCTCAGGCAATAGCGGTGGACGCTCTGGTAACACTGTGGGTGTACCAGTCAGGGTATGTGTTCCCTCCTATGCATCTCATACCAAAAGTACTGAGAATCATAAGAAGGAGATGAGTAAGAACGATACTCGTGGTTCCGGATGGGTCAAGAAGGACTTGGTACCCGGAACTTCAAGAGATGCTCACGGAAGAACCGTGGCCTCTACCTTTAAGAAAGGACCTGCTCCAGCAGGGGCCTTGTCTGTTCCAAGACTTACCGCGGCTGCGTTTGACGGCATGGCAGTTGAACGCCGGATCCTGAAAGGGCATTCCAGATGAAGTCATCCCTACCCTGGTCGAAGCCAGGAAGGATGTAACCGCAAAACATTTTCACCGCATTTGGCGAAAATATGTTGCGTGGTGTGAGGCCAAGAAGGTCCCTACAGAGGAATTTCAACTGGGTCGTTCCTACATTTCCTGAAAACAGGACTGTCTATGGGCCTAAAATTAGGGTCCATTAAGGTTAAAATTTCGACCCTGTCGAATTTCTTCCAGAAAGAACTGGCTTCAGTGCCTGAAGTTCAGACGTTTGTAAAAGGGGTACTGCATATACAGCCTCCTTTTGTGCCCCCAGTGGCACCTTGGGATCTCAATGTTGTTTTGAGTTTCCTAAAGTCACATTGGTTTGATCCACTCACCACTGTGGAATTAAAATATTTCACATGGAAGGTGAAGATTCTATTAGCCCTGGCTTCAGCCAGGCGTGTGTCAGAATGGGCGGCTTTATCATATAAAAGCCCTTACTTAATTTTTCATTCTGACAGGGCAGAATTGAGGACTCGTCCTCAATTTCTCCTTAAGGTGTTTTCTGTTTTTCACATGAACCAACCTATTGTGGTACCTGCGGCTACTAGGGACTTGGAGGACTCCAAGTTACTTGACGTTGTCAGGGCCCTGAAAATATATGTTTCCAGGACGACTGGAGTCAGAAAATCTGACTCGCTGTTTAGCCTGTATGCACCCAACAAGATGGGTGTTCCTGCTTCTAAGCAGACGATTGCTCGCTGGATTTGTAGTACAATTCAGCTTGCACATTCTGTGGCAGGCTTGCCACAGCCAAAATCAGTAAAAGCCCATTCCACAAGGAAGTGGGCTCATCTTGGGCGGCTGCCCGAGGGGTCTCGGCTTTACAACTTTGCCGAGCTGCTACTTGGTCAGGGGCACACCCTGACTGAGGAGGACCTGGAGTTCTCTCATTCGGTGCTGCAGAGTCATCCGCACTCTCCCGCCCGTTTGGGAGCTTTGGTATAATCCCCATGGTCCTGACGGAGTCCCCAGCATCCACTTAGGACGTTAGAGAAAATAAGAATTTACTTACCGATAATTCTATTTCTCGTAGTCCGTAGTGGATGCTGGGCGCCCATCCCAAGTGCGGATTGTCTGCAATACTTGTACATAGTTATTGTTACAAAAATCGGGTTATTCTTGTTGTGAGCCATCTTTTCAGAGGCTCCTTCGTTGTTATCATACTGTTAACTGGGTTTAGATCACAGGTTGTACGGTGTGATTGGTGTGGCTGGTATGAGTCTTACCCGGGATTCAATATCCTTCCTTATTATGCACGCTCGTCCGGGCACAGTATCCTAACTGAGGCTTGGAGGAGGGTCATAGGGGGAGGAGCCAGTGCACACCACCTGATCCTAAAGCTTTTATTATTGTGCCCTGTCTCCTGCGGAGCCGCTAAACCCCATGGTCCTGACGGAGTCCCCAGCATCCACTACGGACTACGAGAAATAGAATTATCGGTAAGTAAATTCTTATTTTTTTCCGAATCGTTAAAAAAAGCAGCAAAAAATTAGACCTGCTTTTTCCAGTCGAGTTTGGATAACCATGCACGGATCAGTGAGATCTGTGCATGGTTATCTATGGGAAATGTGTTTAGTGTAAAAATAGAAAAAAAAATTGCGTGGGGTCCCCCCTCCTAAGCATAACCAGCCTCGGGCTCCTTGAGCCGGTCCTGGTTGACAAAATATGGGGGGGAAAATGACAGGGGTTCCCCCATATTTCAACAACCAGCACCGGGCTCTGCGCCAGGTCCTGGTTCCAAAAATAAGGGGGACAAAAAGCGTAGGGGTCCCCCGTATTTTTAAAACCAGCACCGGGCTCCACTAGCCAGGTACATAATGCCACAGCCGGGGGACACTTTTATAGTGGGCCCTGGCATTACATACCCAACTAGTCACCCCTGGCCGGGGTACCCTGGAGGAGTGGGAACCCCTTAAATCAAGGGGTCCCCCCCTCCAGCCACCCAAGGGCCAGGGGTGAAGCCCGAGGCTGTCCCCCCCCCCCCCCCCCCCCATCCAAGGGCGGCGGATGGGGGGCTGATAGCCTTGTTTACAAAATGTGAATATTGTTTTTAGTAGCAGTACTACAAGTCCCAGCAAGCCTCCCCCGCAAGCTGGTACTTGGAGAACCACAAGTGCCAGCATGCGGTGGAAAACCGGGCCCGCTGGTACCTGTAGTACTACTACTAAAAAAATACCCCCAAAAAAACAGGACACATACACCGTGAAAGTATAATTTTATTACATACATGCACACCTCCTAATATACATACTTACCTATGTTCACACGAGGCTCGGTCCTCTTGTCCCTGTAGAATCCTTGGGGTACCTGTGAAAAAAATGATACTCACAGAATCCAGTGTAGAATGAGACCTTTGTATAATCCACGTACTTGGCAAAATAATAAAACGGAAACCCGACCACGCACTGTAAGGGGCCCCATGTTTACACATGGGACCCCTTTCCCCGACTGCCAGGACCCCCCCTGACTCGTGTCAAAGAGGGTCCCTTCAGCCAATCAGGGAGCGCCACGTCGTGGCACTCTCCTGATTGGCTGTGTGCTCCTGTAGTGTCTGTCAGGCGGCACACGGCACAGATACAATGTAGCGCCTATGCGCTCCATTGTAGCCAATGGTGGGAACTTTGCGATCAGCGGTTGACCGAAAGTAACCTCACCGCTGACCGCAAAGTTCCCACCATTGGCTACAATGGAGCGCATAGGCGCTACATTGTATCTGTGCCGTGTGCTGCCTGACAGACACTACAGGAGCACACAGCCAATCAGGAGAGTGCCACGACGTGGCGCTCCCTGATAGGCTGAAGGGACCCTCTTTGACACGAGTCAGGGAGGGTCCTGGCAGTCGGGAAAAGGGGTCCCATGTGTAAACATGGGGCCCCTTTCAGTGCGTGGTCAGGTTTCCGTTTTTTTATTTTGCCAAGTACGTGGATTATACAAAGGTCTCATTCTACACTGGATTCTGTGAGTATAATTTTTTTCACAGGTACCCCAAGGATTCTACAGGGACAAGAGGACCGAGCCTCGTGTGAACATAGGTAAGTATGTATGTATGGAGGTGTGCATGTATGTAATAAAATTATACTTTCACGGTGTGTGTGTCCTGTTTTTTGGGGGGTATTTTTTTAGTAGTAGTACTACAGGTACCAGCGGGCCCGGTTTTCCACCGCATGCTGGTACTTGTGGTTCTCCAAGTACCAGCTTGCGGGGGAGGCTTGCTGGGACTTGTAGTACTGCTACTAAAAACAATATTCACATTTTGTAAACAAGGCTATCAGCCCCCCATCCACCGCCCTTGGATGGGGGGGGGACAGCCTTGGGCTTCACCCCTGGTCCTTGGGTGGCTGGAGGGGGGGGACCCCTTGATTTAAGGGGTTCCCACTCCTCCAGGGTACCCCGGCCAGGGGTGACTAGTTGGGTATGTAATGCCAGGGCCGCAGGGACCACTATAAAAGTGTCCCCCGGCTGTGGCATTACGTACCTGGCTAGTGGAGCCCGGTGCTGGTTTTAAAAATACGGGGGATCCCTACGCTTTTTGTCCCCCGTATTTTTGGAACCAGGACCTGGCGCAGAGCCCGGTGCTGGTTGTTGAAATATGGGGGAACCCCTGTCATTTTCCCCCCCATATTTTGTCAACCAGGACCGGCTCAAAGAGCCCGAGGCTAGTTATGCTTAGGAGGGGGGAACCCACGCAATTTTTACTAACTTTTTTAAGGCTTTAATGAACTTTTTAAAGGTACACAATGAAGCCCTGCACGGATCTCACAGATCTGGCCGGGATTCCTTGTGTTTTGTCAGGCAGTGTTTTACTCATCACTCCCGTAAAACACTGCCTGATATTACGAATCACATCGACATCGGAAAAAACGAATGTGCAAAACTCGGCAGCTTAGTGAATGACCGTATCAGGATTCAAAAAGTTGCAGTAAAAAGCACCCGATACCATTCAAGATCAAACACCCTTCAAAACGGCAAAAACACGAATATTAGTAAATAAACCCCCTGGACTGTTAGAATGTATTGAAGACTGGCTTACGGTAAGAAAAAGCAAATGTACTGACCACCTGGATTGTACCTCCACCAAAGGTTCAGTTACAAACAGGCCTCTTCTGCTTCCTCACAAAAGCCAGGACCTTCCAGAACTTAAATGGCTTTTTCCCATTGAAATGAATGAATGTTATTTATGTATTTATGTAGCTTCTCTCTGTGTTATTTATTCATGTATATATAATGACATTACTGGGCTTTATTTTCACTACTTAATTTGTTGCCATGGGATACTGCTGTCTAGATTTAATTATATGGAATACAGCAGAGAGCATAGAATAAATTATTTCATACCCCAGAACACTGCACATAACAACTAGTGATGTGCACCGGAAATTTTTCGGGTTTTGTGTTTTGGTTTTGGGTTCGGTTCCGTGGCCGTGTTTTGGGTTCGGACGTGTTTTGGCAAAACCTCACCGGAAATTTTTTGTCGGATTCGGGTGTGTTTTGGATTCGGGTGTTTTTTTCAAAAAACACTAAAAAACAGCTTAAATCATAGAATTTGGGGGTCATTTTGATCCCATAGTATTATTAACCTCAATAACCATAATTTCCACTCATTTTCAGTCTATTCTGAACACCTCACACCTCACAATATTATTTTTAGTCCTAAAATTTGCACCGAGGTCGCTGGATGGCTAAGCTAAGCGACACAAATGGCCGACACAAACACCTGGCCCATCTAGGAGTGGCACTGCAGTGTCAGGCAGGATGGCACTTGAAAAAAATAGTCCCCAAACAGCACATGATGCAAAGAAAAAAAGAGGCGCAATGAGGTAGCTGTGTGACTAAGCTAAGCGACCCTAGTGGCCGACACAAACACCTGGCCCATCTAGGAGTGGCACTGCAGTGTCAGGCAGGATGGCCCTTCAAAAGAATTGTCCCCAAACAGCACATGATGCAAAGAAAAAAAGAGGCGCACCAAGGTGGCTGTGTGACTAAGCTAAGCGACACAAGTGGCTGACACAAACACCTGGCCCATCTAGGAGTGGCACTGCAGTGTCAGGCAGGATGGCCCTTCAAAAAAATTGTCCCCAAACAGCACATGATGCAAAGAAAAATGAAAGAAAAAAGAGGTGCAAGATGGAATTGTCCTTGGGCCCTCCCACCCACCCTTATGTTGTATAAACAGGACATGCACACTTTAACGAACCCATCATTTCAGTGACAGGGTCTGCCACACGACTGTGACTGAAATGACTGGTTGGTTTGTGCCCCCACCAAAAAAGAAGCAATCAATCTCTCCTTGTACAAACTGGCTCTACAGAGGCAAGATGTCCACCTCATCATCATCCTCCGATTCCTCACCCCTTTCACTGTGTACATCCCCCTCCTCACAGATTATTAATTCGTCCCCACTGGAATCCACCATCTCAGGTCCCCGTGTACTTTCTGGAGGCAATTGCTGCTGGTGAATGTCTCCACGGAGGAATTGATTATAATTCATTTTAATGAACATCATCTTCTCCACATTTTCTAGAAGTAACCTCGTACGCCGATTGCTGACAAGGTGAGCGGCTGCACTAAACACTCTTTCGGAGTACACACTGGAGGGAGGGCAACTTAGGTAGAATAAAGCCAGTTTCTGCAAGGGCCTCCAAATTGCCTCTTTTTCCTGCCAGTATACGTACGGACTGTCTGACGTGCCTACTTGGATGCGATCACTCATATAATCCTCCACCATTCTTTCAATGGTGAGAGAATCATATGCAGTGACAGTAGACGACATGTCAGTAATCGTTGGCAGGTCCTTCAGTCCGGACCAGATGTCAGCACTTGCTCCAGACTGCCCTGCATCACCGCCAGCGGGTGGGCTCGGAATTCTTAGCCTTTTCCTCGCACCCCCAGTTGCGGGAGAATGTGAAGGAGGAGCTGTTGACGGGTCACGCTCCGCTTGGGTTGACAATTTTCTCACCAGCAGGTCTTTGAACCCCTGCAGACTTGTGTCTGCCGGAAAGAGAGATACAACGTAGGTTTTAAATCTAGGATCGAGCACGGTGGCCAAAATGTAGTGCTCTGATTTCAACAGATTGACCACCCGTGAATCCTGGTTAAGCGAATGAAGGGCTCCATCCACAAGTCCCACATGCCTAGCGGAATTGCTGTTTTAGCTCCTCCTTCAATGTCTCCAGCTTCTTCTGCAAAAGCCTGATGAGGGGAATGACCTGACTCAGGCTGGCAGTGTCTGAACTGACTTCACGTGTGGCAAGTTCAAAGGGTTGCAGAACCTTGCACAACGTTGAAATCATTCTCCACTGCGCTTGAGACAGGTGCATTCCACCTCCGTTGCCTTTATCGTGGCCAGATGTATAGGCTTGAATGGCCTATTGCTGCTCCTCTATCCTCTGAAGCATATAGAGGGTTGAATTTCACCTCGTTACCACCTCTTGCTTCAGATGATGGCAGGGCAGGTTCAGGTATTTTTGGTGGTGCTCCAGTCTTCTGTACGCGGTGCCTGAACGCCGAAAGTGGCCCGCAATTCTTCGGGCCACCGACAGCATCTCTTGCACGCCCCTGTCATTTTTTAAATAATTCTGCACCACCAAATTCAAGGTATGTGCAAAACATGGGACGTGCTGGAATTTGCCCAGATGTAATGCACGCACAATATTGCTGGCGTTGTCCGATGTCACAAATCCCCAGGAGAGTCCAATTGGGGTAAGCCATTCTGCGATGATCTTCCTCAGTTGCCGTAAGAGGTTTTCAGCTGTGTGTGTATTCTGGAAAGCGGTGATACAAAGCGTAGCCTGCCTAGGAACGAGTTGGCGTTTGCGAGATGTTGCTACTGGTGCCGCCGCTGCTGTTCGTGCTGCGGGAGGCAATACATCTACCCAGTGGGCTGTCACAGTCATATAGTCCTGAGTCTGCCCTGCTCCACTTGTCCACATGTCCGTGGTTAAGTGGACATTGGGTACAACTGCATTTTTTAGGACACTGGTGAGTCTTTTTCTGAGGTCTGTGTACATTTTCGGTATCGCCTGCCTAAAGAAATGGAACCTAGATGGTATTTGGTACCGGGGACACAGTACCTCAATCAAGTCTCTAGTTGGCTCTGAATTAACGATGGATACCGGAACCACGTTTCTCACCGCCCAGGCTGCCAAGGCCTCAGTTATCCGCTTTGCAGCAGACTGCTGTGATATTTCATCTTCCTCGCAAAGGACTGTTGGACAGTCAATTGCTTACTGGAAGTAGTACAAGTGGTCTTCCGACTTCCCCTCTGGGATGACGATCGACTCCCAGCAGCAAAAACAGCAGCGCCAGCAGCAGTAGGCGTTACACTCAAGGATGCATCGGAGGAATCCCAGGCAGGAGAGGACTCGTCAGACTTGCCAGTGACATGGCCTGCAGGACTATTGGCTTTCCTGGGTAAGGAGGAAATTGACACTGAGGGAGTTGGTGGTGTGGTTTGCAGGAGCTTGGTTACAAGAGGAAGGGATTTAGTGGTCAGTGGACTGCTTCCGCTGTCACCCAAAGTTTTTGAACTTGTCACTGACTTATGATGAATGCGCTGCAGGTGACGTATAAGGGAGGATGTTCCGAGGTGGTTAACGTCCTTACCCCTACTTATTACAGCTTGACAAAGGCAACACACGGCTTGACACCTGTTGTCCGCATTTGTGTTGAAATAATTCCACACCGAAGAGCTGATTTTTTTTGTATTTTGACCAGGCATGTCAAGGGCCATATTCCTCCCACGGACAACAGGTGTCTCCCCGGGTGCCTGACTTAAACAAACCACCTCACCATCAGAATCCTCCTTGTCAATTTCCTCCCCAGCGCCAGCAACACCCATATCCTCATCCTGGTGTTCTTCAACAGTGACATCGTCAATTTGACTATCAGGAACTGGACTGTGGGTGCTCCTTCCAGCACTTGCAGGGGGCGTGCAAATGGTGGAAGGCGCAAGCTCTTCCCGTCCAGTGTCGGGAAGGTCAGGCATCGCAACCGACACAATTGGACTCTCCTTGGGGATTTGTGATTTTGAAGAACGCACAGTTCTTTGCTGTGCTTTTGCCAGCTTAAGTCTTTTCTTTTTTCTAGCGAGAGGATGAGTGTTTCCATCCTCATGTGAAGCTGAACCACTAGCCATGAACATAGGCCAGGGCCTCAGCCGTTCCTTGCCACTCCGTGTCGTAAATGGCATATTGGCAAGTTTACGCTTCTCCTCAGACGCTTTTAATTTTGATTTTTGAGGCATTTTACTGATCTTTTGTGTTTTGGATTTTACATGCTCTTTACTATGACATTGGGCATCGGCCTTGGCAGACGACGTTGATGGCATTTCATCGTCTCGGCCATGACTAGTGGCAGCAGCTTCAGCACGAGGTGGAAGTGGATCTTGATCTTTCCCTATTTTTTTTAACCTCCACATTTTTGTTCTCCATATTTTAATGCGCACAACTAAAAGCCACCACAGGTATACAATGTAGATGGATGGATAGTATACTTTATGGATGACGAGTGACGACACAGAGGTAGGTACAGCAGTGGCCTACCGTACTGCTATATACAGTATAATGGACCTGGTGGACACTGTCAGCAGACTGCTAAACTACTAGTATAAAAAAAAAAAAGCCACCACAGGTATACAATGTAGATGGATGGATAGTATACTTTATGGATGACGAGTGACGACACAGAGGTAGGTACAGCAGTGGCCTACCGTACTGCTATATACAGTATAATGGACCTGGTGGACACTGTCAGCAGACTGCTAAACTACTAGTATAAAAAAAAAAAGCCACCACAGGTATACAATGTAGATGGATGGATAGTATACTTTATGGATGACGAGTGACGACACAGAGGTAGGTACAGCAGTGGCCTACCGTACTGCTATATACAGTATAATGGACCTGGTGGACACTGTCAGCAGACTGCTAAACTACTAGTATAAAAAAAAAGCCACCACAGGTATACAATGTAGATGGATGGATAGTATACTATTACTTTATGGATGACGAGTGACGACACAGAGGTAGGGACAGCAGTGGCCTACCGTAGTGCTATATACAGTATAATGGACCTGGTGGACACTGTCAGCAGACTGCTAAACTACTAGTATAAAAAAAAAGCAACCACAGGTATACAATGTAGATGGATGGATAGTATACTTTATGGATGACGAGTGACGACACAGAGGTAGGTACAGCAGTGGCCTACCGTACTGCTATATACAGTATAATGGACCTGGTGGACACTGTCAGCAGACTGCTAAACTACTAGTATAAAAAAAAAGCCACCACAGGTATACAATGTAGATGGATGGATAGTATACTTTATGGATGACGAGTGACGACACAGAGGTAGGTACAGCAGTGGCCTACCGTACTGCTATATACAGTATAATGGACCTGGTGGACACTGTCAGCAGACTGCTAAACTACTAGTATAAAAAAAAAAAGCCACCACAGGTATTCAATGTAGATGGATGGATAGTATACTTTATGGATGACGAGTGACGACACAGAGGTAGGTACAGCAGTGGCCTACCGTACTGCTATATACAGTATAATGGACCTGGTGGACACTGTCAGCAGACTGATAAACTACTAGTATAAAAAAAAAAGCCACCACAGGTATACAATGTAGATGGATGGATAGTATACTTTATGGATGACGAGTGACGACACAGAGGTAGGTACAGCAGTGGCCTACCGTACTGCTATATACAGTATAATGGACCTGGTGGACACTGTCAGCAGACTGCTAAACTACTACTATAAAAAAAAAAGCCACCACAGGTATAAAATGTAGATGGATGGATAGTATACTATTACTTTATGGATGACGAGTGACGACACAGAGGTAGGTACAGCAGTGGCCTACCGTACTGCTATATACAGTATAATGGACCTGGTGGACACTGTCAGCAGACTGCTAAACTACTAGAATAAAAAAAAAAAACACCACAGGTATACAATGTAGATGGATGGATAGTATACTTTATGGATGACGAGTGACGACACATAGGTAGGTACAGCAGTGGCCTACCGTACTGCTATATACAGTATAATGGATGGACCTGGTGGACACAGTGTCAGCAGACTGCTAAACTACTAGTATAAAAAAAAAAGCCACCACAATTATACAATGTAGATGGATGGATAGTATACTTTATGGATGACGAGTGACGACAAAGAGGTAGGTACAGCAGTGGCCTACCGTACTGCTATATACAGTATAATGGACCTGGTGGACACTGTCAGCAAACTGCTAAACTACTAGTATAAAAAAAAAAGCCACAGGAGTGTTTTTCAGGCAGACAAACGTATACTGGTGGTCACTGTCAGCAAAACTCTGCACTGTACTCCTGCTATAGCTGCTCCCCAGTCCCCACAATTAAGCAGTGTGAGCACTCAGCACAGATATATCATGCAGCACACTGAGCACAGATATGGTATGGAGCGTTTTTTTCAGGCAGAGAAGAGAACGGATAAAAAACTGGTGGTCACTATCAGCAAAACTCTGCACTGTACTCCTCCTAACAGCTGCTCCCCAATCCTCCCCACAATAGTAAAATAAACAAGCAAAGCAAAGCAATCAGATCAACTGTAGTGTCTCGTATAAACGGAGAGGACGCCAGCCACGTCCTCTCCCTATCAATCTCAATGCACGTGTGAAAATGGCGGCGACGCGCGGCTGCTTATAGAATCCGAATCTCGCGAGAATCCGACAGCGGGATGATGACGTTCGGTCGCGCTCGGGTTAGCCGAGCAAGGCGGGAGGATCCGAGTCTGCTCGGACCCGTGTAAAAAAAGGTAAAGCTCGGGTGGGTTCGGTTTCTCGGAAACCGAACCCGCTCATCACTAATAACAACATAAACATAATGCAAGGACCAAAAGGAACACTAAAGAAAATGCAAAGCATTTAGAACAGGTTACAATAGAGCATATACTGTACAAGCCAACAAATGAGGGACTTATCAAGATGGATTTATTCCAGCATTATCCAACTTATATTTAACCCTTCTGTAACTGATTTATTTACTGTAAAATATATTAATTTAAGGATACTAACAACACTCACCTTTTAACTGCTGTCCAATAAATGAATAACCACTAAAACTGATTGCTCAGTGCAGCTCCTTAGCCCGAGCTGTCAGCTGCTGTATTAGCATTTGATAGATTCCTGGGTTGTGGCTTTCTTGTGGTCTCATTCCATATACAGCCAGTCACTGTATGGAAGCATGTGAAGCAGGGCCGTAACTAGGTGTGTGCGGAGGGGCGCACCGCACATAGCACTGTAGGGCAGGGGGCACTATTGGCGGCACTTGTCAATTATTTGTTTTAATTACTTTCACTTGTAGCTACCCCCTTTTTGAAGCCAAGCATTTCCTGTCGACCCCTGTCTCCTACCCTGACCCCTTCTGGTGCTAATACCTATACAGCATTCAGGAACTCAACTTGAGATTTCTTTGTTATTCAGTCACACTGTCCTTAATTACATTTCAAGATGCGGACATACCCGGGATTCAAACCCATTGCCTGTGGCATTGCAGCCAGACAATCTATTCATTGAGCTATCTGCCCTTGCATAGATAGGTAGATAATTCTTAGCTAGAGAGTTCTAACTATTTGAAGCTTACTTTGTACTTTGTGGAAAAATGATCAGCATTGCGGATGAGCAGATCTATGTAGAGTGTGGCTGCAAGGGATTGGATGTGTGGCTGCACACTACGTAGATCTGCTCAATTGCAATGCTGATTATTCTTATACAAAGTACCAGTAGCTTTATATAGTGTCCCTAAGGGATCATCTAGGCCCCGCTGCTGAATGCCCTTGTCACCCCCTTGTCATGCCCCTTTGCCGTGAGGTTTGCACCTTATGTCCCTATAGGAAAAATGTGTGTGTGTGTGTGGGGGGGGGGGGGGGGCAATTCTCTGTCTGGCACAGGGCACCATAAGTTCTAGTTACGGCTCTGATGTGGAAAGATGGCGTAGTACCGCAGGAGGGGTAATTTATGATTTTTTTTTTATTTTTTCAATTATTTCTGTGAATGAGTGGACAGTACATTGGGGCATATGTATTAACCTGGAGACGGCTTAAGGAAGCGATCAACCAGTGATATATGCAAGGTGATAAAGGCAGCAGCCAATAAGATCCTAACTGTTAATTTACATATTGGAGCTGATTGGCTGGTGCCTTTATCACCTTGCACATATCACTGGTTTATCAGTTCCTTTTGCCTTCTCCAGGTTAATACATCTGCCCCATTGTCTTACCAGAGCCAACAATGCTGTTAAGAAGGCCCTGGCATGAGGTGGGCATGCCTCTGACCACAGTGGGTGTGCAGTTGCAGCAAAAGTACTTTAAGGGCATGGTGTGGGCAGAGTTGAATTTGGGGAGGAGCCCCCCCCCCTCCAGCCTGCAGTGCAGCATGGGAGAGAGGGGAGGAACACCTGGACCAGAGTGTAAGGTAAGATGAACGAGGACATGTGGAGGAACGACGCAGGATCGCAGGAGTAGCTTTACCCAGGACCTACAATGCAGTTAAGATGGCCCTGAAAGCATAGAATAATTTTCATCAATCAGGGTTGGGTTTGTTTATGGACAACAGGAAAACCCCAATCAGGTCTGATTCTGTGAGGAAGGGGGGTGTATCCCCTAGAACCTAGAGCTTGGCAGCTCAATGCTGAATTGCATTGAGAGTTTCCTGGTACCACTGAGCTACGGGTACCACTACCAGGATAATAATCAATAAGAAAGTAAAAATAACATCTACTTCCATAATTATAAAAATTATTCCCCAGTTTTAAAAATATTGAATCATAAATTAAATAAATAATGCCTCCTTATAAATAAAATAATAGTAGTAGTGCCCCTTTTGGATAAAACAAATATCACCTGTATAAACAATAATGACCTAACTTAACACTTACTAGTTCCCTCAGAGCCAATAGAACAGCTGTCCACCTGATTCCGCCATGCCCTCGAGATACAAACAAACATTAATATATTATATTCCTGTCATTTTTATCCCATTTAGGAATGTATTTTCACTTTTGTGTGTCAATAATTATACAGTATGTTTTTATTGCCTGTACAATGTTATGTGTAACGTGTAATACGTTTTGGCCTAGTTACTCCAATGAATCCACAGGTCTTTTGTGAAGAGAATTATTGCTTAACTGTGCTCAACCTATAAGAGCTTTTCTGTAATTAACCCTTTGCATATAAGGACAGGTTGTGTTAATCCTTTTATTGACAACGTGTTAATCGGTAATTGATACAGAGCACAGTGTGAGACGGCAGGCACACAGAGGTGATGTATTAACTCTTTAGTTGCAGGTGTATGCATTGTTAACTCTTTTAACAAACAAGCGGTACTGTATAATGTATAGTGGGAGACAGCAGGTACATTTGTGTGACAAAGAATAACATTTTTAAGATATATCCCTGCGCACTCTAAATGTAGCCAACCCAAGGTACTACCCAGGTGTGTCACCTTACACACCAAAAGACAAATATATGTAAAGAAGATTTGGATAAAGCCTTAGATGGCGCAGATAATCAACAGTGTTTCAATGATTTACCCGTGTGGGTCAAAGTCCATAATTTTTCATACAGGAAAGTCCGTATGCGAGTCTATTTCCGGGAGGTGATATGTGAAAAAAGCACAGTTCAAACACAAATGTTCAATAACACTCCTTGTAGAAACTCAAGAGTAGACTTCAACCCAGACTCCTTTGGCTATACAATATTCGGGATGTGCAGTTTTATTCGTAAGGTTCACCTCAGTGGTTCACATGATATACCCTATAAAGGTTTCTTACGCCCTTCTATAAGTGGTATTACTGTATTAAGAACCGTGTGCAGTCATATACCCATAATCATATTCCTTGGCATAAAAATGCTCACATATATGCTTACTTCAAGATGCGAAGTACCATTATTTCGCTGAATTCACCTGAATTCACCTTGACAAAGACTTACCTAAAGTTGACACGCGTTGGTGGAGCATGTGAAAACTGAGAAATAATCACACCGGTGAATTCAGCGAAATAACGGTGAGAGGATGATACTTGGGTGCGGCCTGCACCTCATACACCCACCCTAGGTGTGCATGCGTGTAAGATTGTTCGGAGTTGATTCAGCTGATTTGTGTGAAAGGTCAGGGTTTGACTGATTGCAGAAATCTTGTATAACCTCTTACAGTAAATATCTACATTACAAATGCAGTAAGTGCTTGGCCTTCGTTATAAAATGTGCAGTGGGTTCCATTAGGGCAAAATGAGTGGAGAACCCCTTTAACGTATCTTAACTTAAGAATATAAGTTAATCACTTTTCTGGATCGATCCAGCTAAGTCGACTCCGTCCCCTTCTTCCCTCTCTTCTCTTCTCTTCTCTTCTCTTCTCTTCTCTTCTCTTCCCTCCCCTCTCCTGTCTTCTTTTTCTCAGCCAGGGGCCATCCTGCATCTAATATCTCTGTCTCTCCTCTTACCCTATCTAACCTTTTTCCCTTTCTACTGTAATATTGAAAAAATCAGTTAAGTAGACATCTTTAGGGCTGGCTCATGGGTAGATGTAACATAGGACCTAATTCAGTGATGTATGCATTTGCTGTTGATATAAAGTATGTGTATGATCCAGTTTATTCCTGATTTGGGGGGGTCATTCCGAGTTGTTCGCTCGCTAGCAGTTTTTAGCAGCCGTGCAAACGCAATATCGCTGCCCACTGGGAGTTATTTTTGCTTTGCAGAAGTGCAAACGCTTGTGCAGCAGAGCACCTGCAAAATCTTTTTGTGAAAAACAAGACCAGCCCTGTAGTTACTCTACGTGTGCGTTGATTCTAACGACGGAGGGACGGCTTTTGACGTCACACACCCGCCCAGCGAACGCCCAGCCACGCCTGCGTTTTTTCTACCATGCCTGCGTTTTTCTAAGCACTTCCTGAAAATGGCCAGTTGACACCCAGAAACGCCCACTTCATGTCAATCTTCCTGTGTTCGGCCGTGCGACTGGAATATTCGTTACACTCTGTGCAAACCCACGATGCTCATTGTACTCGTACGACGCGCGTGCGCATTGCGGTGCATATGCATGCGCAGAAATTCAGATTTTTAGCCTGATCGCTGCGCTGTGAACAACGGCAGCTAGCGATCAAATCGGAATGACCCCCTTTGAGCGTTCACCTGTGCAGTTTCCAGAGTATCAGGAAACTGCACAGACGCAGGTCCCAGTCTGTGCATGTGCAGAATGGTTCCTGCGTAATTGCAGACAGCCTTCCATAAGCCTCTGCCTTAGAGGCATGTCACCCCCTGTTTTCTGGGCGTGGCGAGGTCAAGGTCTGAATCTAAAGACTCCGATTTCTTGGCCCTGTGACAGCCAGCCTATGTAAGTAAAGGCTTACTCAGCTGGATGTTTATGGGGAACATCGTGACAAGCAATCAGAGGTCTTCTATTTACACATGACGCCTCCTGCAGATTTGGCATATTATCACACAGTAGCTGCGTCCAATGACACAGCTGCTGTGTGGCCAGCATAAATCTCAGAATTAGCCCCATAAATAGAAGATTTTTTTTTTCTATACACATACCTTCCAACTTTTCTCAGCAGGGATTCGGGACCCTCTTGTGGCGTAGCCACGCGCAACTCAAAAAGGGTGCATGCCCTCTTGTATGAGGGGCGTGGCCTCAGCTGAGTGGGCATGCTCTCGTGGCACAGACCCATTTCGCTAATTTTGGAGGCATGACCAGCGCTCCCTGAGCAGCTGAGCATCCCCTGGCTCACTTCCCCTCACTGAATAGATGCTGTGCGCATCTTCCCTCAATAAAAACTTTCTTTAAAATAAGTACATTTTCTAGATCCATATGTGAAAGCACTTACTGGACATGGCTTTCTCCACAGCTATAGCATCTGAGATATGACTGGCTGTCAGAGACCTCTATAGGTATCCCTGTTTCACTGTATCCCTGTATACTAGGTCAGAGACAATAACTGTAACTATCACCCTTACTGGTACTACACTAGCATTAGGAATATCATTAGATATGTGCCGCGGGCACTTTTCGTGTTTTGGTTTTGGTTCTGGTTCCATGCTCGTGTTTTGGATCTGGATTGGTTTTGCCAATACCACCCTTTCGTGTTTTGTTTTTAGATCTGGATGATTTTTTTTAAAAACATAAAAACAGCTACAATCATAGAATTTGGGGGTAATTTTGATCCTACGGTATTATTAACCTCAATAACATTAATTTCCACTTATTTCCAGTCTATTCTGAACACCTCACAATATTGTTTTTAGGCCAAAAGGTTGCACCGGAGGTGGCTGTATGACTAAGCTAAGTGACACAAGTGTGCGGCACAAATACCTGACCCATCTAGGAGCGGCACTGCAGTGGCAGACAGGAAGGCAGATTTAAAAAAT
This sequence comes from Pseudophryne corroboree, assembly GCF_028390025.1. Classification (NCBI taxonomy): domain Eukaryota; kingdom Metazoa; phylum Chordata; class Amphibia; order Anura; family Myobatrachidae; genus Pseudophryne; species Pseudophryne corroboree. Next base: position 109,321,950 of record NC_086454.1, on the reverse strand, counting down.
AGGCCCCAAACAGCACATGATGCAAAGAAGAAAAAGAGGTGCAATGAGGTAGTTGTATGACTAAGCTAAGTGACACAAGTGTGCGGCACAAACACCTGGCCCATCTAGGAGTGGCACTGCAGTGTCAGAAAGGATGGCACTATTCAAAAACTGGGCCCCAAACAGCACATCATGCAAAGAAGAAAAAGAGGTGCACCAAGGTGGCTGGATGGCTAAGCTAAGCGACACAAGTGTGCGGCACAAACGCCTGGCCCATCTAGGAGTGGCGCTGCAGTGGCAGACAGGATGGTACTTTAAAAAAATTAGTCCTCAAACAGCACATCATGCAAAGAAGTAAAAGAGGTGCAATGAGGTAGCTTTATGGCTAAGCTAAGCGACACAAGTGTGCGGCAGAAACACCAGGCCCATCTAGGGTTGGCACTGCAGTACCACTGCACTAATGGCGGATACCGGACGCACGTCGAACACCAACATAGCTGTCAATGCCTCAGTTATCTGCTTTGTAACAGGATGACTGATGTCATATTTCATCTTCCTCGCAAAGGACTGTTGGACAGTCATTTGCTTAGTTGAAGTAGTACAAGTGGTCTTCAGACTTCCCCTCTGGGATGACGATCGACTCCCAGCAGCAACAAAAGCAGCAGCAGCAGCAGGTGGAAGTGGTTCTTGATCTTTCCCTATTTTATCCTCCAAATTTTTGTTCTCCATTATTTTCTCTTACGTCCTAGAGGATGCTGGGGACTCCGTAAGGACCATGGGGTATAGACGGGCTCCGCAGGAGACATGGGCACTCTAAAGACTTTAGATGGGTGTGCACTGGCTCCTCCCTCTATGCCCCTACTCCAGACCTCAGTTGGATCCTGTGCCCAGAGGAGACTGGATGCACTGCAGGGGAGCTCTACTGAGTTTCTCTGAAAAGACTTTTGTTAGGTTTTTTTATTATCAGGGAGCACTGCTGGCAACAGGCTCCCTGCATCGTGGGACTGAGGGGAGAGAAGCAGACCTACTTAACTGATAGGCTCTGTTTCTTAGGCTACTGGACACCATTAGCTCCAGAGGGTCGGAACACAGGTCTCATCCTCGCTGTTCGTCCCGGAGCCGCGCCACCGTCCTCCTCACAGAGCCGGAAGATAGAAGCCGGGTGAGTATAAGAAGAAAGAAGACATCTCAGGCGGCAGAAGACTTCAGATCTTCACTGAGGTACCGTGCAGCGGTAACGCTGCGCGCCACTGCTCCCACATTCACACACACTGACGGCACTGTAAGGGTGCAGGGCGCAGGGGGGGGGGGCGCCCTGGGCAGCAAGAATAACCTCAAGGGACACTGGCTGACATATTATATACCGCAGAGGCAGTATATTACATAAAAAGAATTTGTATAAAGAATTTGAGCGGGACCAAAGCCCGCCATTGAGGGGGCGGAGCTTGATCCTCCAGCACTAACCAGCGCCATTTTCTCCACAGCATGCTGCAGAAAAGCTGCTCCCCGGACTCTCCCCTGCTGAGCAAGTACAGAGGGCAAAAACGAGGGGGGGGGGGGGCACATTTAATTGGCGCAGTGAGTGTATTATTGATCTATAACAGCGCTGTACAGACTGGGATTTTGTTCCAGTGTTCCAGTGGCGCTGGGTGTGTGCTGGCATACTCTCTCTCTGTCTCTCCAAAGGGCCTTATTGGGGGACTGACCCCATATTTATTTATCCCAGAGTGTGTGGGGGTGTCGGTACGTGTGTGTCGGCATGTCTGAAGCGGAAGGCTCCTCTAGGGAGGAGGTGGAGCAGATGATTGTGGTGTCTCCGTCGGTGCCGCTGACACCTGATTGGTTGGATATGTGGAATGTTTTAAATGCAAATGTAACCTTATTACATAAAAGATTGGACAAAGCAGAGTCCAGGGAAAAAGCAGGGAGTCAATCCATGACTTTGACTGTGTCATAAGGCCCTTCGGGGTCTCAAAAACGTCCCCTTTCCCAGGTAGCAGACACTGATACCGACACGGATTCTGACTCCAGTGTCGACTATGATGATGCACGGTTACACCCACGTGTGCTCAAGAGTATTCATTATAGGAATATGGCTATAAAAGATGTTTTGCATATCGTAGAGGACCCCTCTGTGCCCGACACGAGGGTATGCATGTTTAAGGAAAAGAAACCTAAGGTAACGTTTCCCCCATCTCATGAGCTGAACGCCTTATTTGAAAAAGCTTGGGAAACTCCAGACAAGAAACTGCAGATTCCCAAGAGAATTATTATGGCGTATCCCTTCCCCTCACAGGACAGGTTACGGTGGGAATCCTCGCCCACGGTGGACAAGGCTTTGACGCGCTTGTCCAAAAAGGTGGCGCTACCGTCTCCAGACACGGCAGCCCTCAAGGAACCTGCTGATCGCAGACAGGAAACTACCTTGAAATCGATTTATACACATACAGGTGCCTTGCTCAGACCGGCAGTAGCGTCGGCATGGGTGGGAAGCGCAATTGCAGCATGGGCAGATAACTTGTCATCTGACATTGACACCCTAGATAAGGATAGCATTTTATTGACCTTGGGTCACATTAAGGACGCAGCGTTATATATGTGAGAGGCTGCGAGAGACATTGGGCTGTTGGGTTCAAGAGCCAATGCCATGGCAATTTCTGCTAGACGGTCCCTGTGGACCCGCCAATGGACGGGTGATGCCGATTCAAAGAGACATATGGGAACTTTACCTTACAAGGGTGAGGTTTTATTTGGGGAGGACCTCGCGGACCTGGTTTCCACAGCTACCGCAGGTAAGTCTTCTTTTTTACATTATGTTCCCCCACAGCAAAAGAAAACACCTCAATATCAGATGCAGTCCTTTCGGTCGCATGAGTCCAGAAGGGGTCGGGGCTCTTCCTTCCTCGCCAGAGGTAAGGGTAGAGGGAAAAGAATGCCTGCTACGGCTAGTTCCCAGGAACAAAAGTCCTCCCCGGCTTCTACAAAATCCACGCATGACGCTGGGGCTCCACTGAGGGAGTCCGCGCCGGTGGGGGCACGTCTTCGACTCTTCAGCCAGGTCTGGGTTCAGTCGGATGTGGATCCTTGGGCGATCGAAATTGTATCCCATGACTACAAGCTGGAATTCGAAGAAGTGCCTCCTCGCCGATTTTTCAAATTGGCTTTGTCAGCTTCTCCCCCAGAGAGGGAAATAGTTTCAGCTGCCATACAAAAGCAACCCTATTTGTGGTCCCGAAGCCGGATGGCTCTGTCAGACCCATTCTGAATCTAAAATCCCTGAACCTGTATTTAAAAAGGTTCAAATTCAAGATGGAATCTCTCCGGGCAGTGATCTCCAGCCTGGAAGGGGGGGGGATTTTATGGTATCACAACGGCTCGGCTATAATTTTTAGGCATGATTCTGGACACGGAAAGGAAGAGGGTTTTTCTCCCAATGGAAAAAGCCCAGGAACTCCAGAACATGGTCAGAGACCTGCTAAAACCAAAAAGAGTGTCAGTTCATCAATGCACTCGTGTACTGGGAAAAATGGTGGCGGCCTACGAGGCCATCCCCTTCGGCAGGTTCCATGCGAGGACGTTTCAGTGGGACCTTCTGGACAAGTGGTCGGGGTCCCATCTACAAATGCATCAGAAAATAAGCCTGTCCCCCAGGGCCAGGGTGTCTCTCCTGTGGTGGCTGCAGAGTGCTCACCTTCTAGAGGGTCGCAGGTTCGGCATTCAAGACTGGGTTCTAGTGACCACGGACGCAAGCCTCCGAGGATGGGGAGCAGTCACACAAGGAAGAAATTTTCAGGGACTGTGGTCAAGGCAGGAGGCTTGTGTACACATCAATGTGCTGGAATTAAGGGCCATATACAAGGGCCTACGACAAGCAGAGAATCTTCTTCGCGACCTACCCATTCTGATTCAATCAGACAACGTCACAGCCGTGGCTCATGTAAACCGCCAGGGCGGAACAAGGAGCAGAGTGGCAATGGCGGAAGCCACCAGGATTCTACGCTGGGCGGAAAATCACGTAAGCGCTCTGTCAGCAGTCTTCATTCCGGGAGTGGACAACTGGTAAGCAGACTTCCTCAGCAGACACGATCTCCATCCGGGAGAGTGGGATCTTCATCAAGAAGTTTTTGCAGAGATAACAAGTCGTTGGGGACTTCCTCAAATAGACATGATGGCATCACGCCTCAACAAAAAGCTTTGGATGTACTGTTCCAGGTCAAGGGATCCTCCGGCAGTAGCGGTGGACGCCCTGGTGACACCATGGGTGTTTCAGTCGGTCTATGTGTTCCCTCCTTTGCCGCTCATCTCAAAAATATTGAGAATCATAAGGCGAAAAAGAGTACAGACAATACTCATTGTTCCGGATTGGCCTCGAAAGGGCCTGGTATTCAGATCTTCAGGAAATGCTCACAGAAGATCCGTGGCCTCTTCCTCCCAGGGAGGACCTGTTGCAGCAGGGGCCCTGCGTGTTCCAAGACTTACCGCGGTTACGTTTGACGGCATGGCGGTTGAACACCAAATCCTAGCTAGGAAAGGTATTCCGGGGGAAGTCATCCCTACTTTAATCAAAGCTAGGAAGGAGGTAACGGCGAAACATTATCACCGTATCTGGAGGAAATATGTATCTTGGTGTAAAGTTAGGCTCCATTAAGGTGCAGATTTCGGCCCTATCAATATTCTTTCAGAAGGAATTGGCTTCTCTCCCAGAAGTCCAGACTTTTGTGAAGGGAGTGCTGCACATCCAGCCTCCTTTTGTGCCCCCAGTGGCACCATGGGACCATAACGTGGTGTTACAGTTCCTTAAATCACACTGGTTTGAACCTCTTCAGACGGTTGAATTAAAGTTTCTCACTTGGAAAGTAGTCATGTTGCTGGCCTTGGCATCTGCAAGGCGGGTGTCCGAATTGGCGGCTTTGTCTCACAAGAGCCCCTATCCGATTTTCCATGTGGATCGAGCGGAGTTGAGAACTCGTCCTCAATTTCTGCCTAAGGTGGTTTCGTCGTTTCATATGAACCAACCTATTGTGGTACTGGTGGCTACGGGGGACTTGGAGGATTCCAAGTCCCTTGATGTAGTCAGGGCCTTAAAAATTTATGTAGCCAGGACGGCTTGAGTTCGAAAAACGAAGATGAAAGATGACTTGTGAACGATGCTGGAAATCACTGAATGAAGGATGCACGAGTAATGCTGAAAGCACTGGAGTCTGTGAGCTGAGAGACACACTGTACGCTGGAAGCATTGGAGTCTGTGAGCTGAGGGACACACTGTACGCTGGAAGCACTGGAGTCTGTGAGCTGAGAGACACACTGTACGCTGGAAGCACTGGAGTCTGTGAGCTGAGAGACACAATATACGCTGGTAGCACTTGAGTCTGTGAGCTGAGAGGCACACTGAACACTGGAAGCACTGGAGTCTGAGAGCTGAGAGTCACGAGCCTGGGGGTACCTTTGCAGCGATGATACTCAGGCCCGGCGCTTCCTTTTAAACTTCCCACCCTCTTATCATGGGGTGGGGAGCAGCGATACATCACCGGCCCCCTCGCCGCCCCCACGTGGACTCAGACATGGCGGTGCCCGCAGACCAGGGAACCACCGCCGGCAGCGCCACCCGCATACCGGGTCCCAGGAGCTGGCGGGGAGGACGGCCGCCCCAGGGACCAGCGCACACGGCAGGGTAAGTGCGGTGGCCGCCGCTGCCCGCCCATTACAGTATCACTGGACATATACAGCAGTACCACTGGACATATACAGCAGCACAGGGACACCACCACTGGACTGATGCAGGACAACACAGCACCACTGCAATGGACTGGACTTATACAGCAGCACTGGACATATGGCAGCAGAGTACACCACCACTGTGACTGGACTGATGCAGCACAATACACCACCACTGAACTGATGCAGCACAACACAGCACCACTGGACTGGACTTATACAGCAGCACTGGACATATGGCAACAAAGGACACCACCACTGTGACTGGACTGATGCACTACCATTGTACTGATGCAGGACACTGAAGGAGACACGTCCTCTTGCTGCACTCTCCAATGCCGGAGTAAAAATGGCGGCGATGCGCGACTCATTATATGGAATCCAAACCCTGCGAGAATCCGACACCGGAATGATGAAGTTTTGCCTCGTTCTGGTTTCCAAGTCAGGTGGGAAAACCCGAGCCTGACTCGGATCTGGGCTCGGGTAGTGAAATCCGTGGGGGTTCGGTTCTCAGGGAATATTCTATCACTCTTGCTTGTTGTACCACGCATCTCTCTTATCTGCCACCACCCGTTGAAAATAAAGGGGGCCACAGGTCCCCTAACACGTTATCACAATTGTGTAGTCTCCGTGACACAAAGTAGCAATCAGTAATCTGGCAATCGATAATGGTTACAGCAGAACCTTAGCGATCTATTAGCTTCTACAAAGACTGGGTTCCGGAGAATGTATGACAAAATACTAATAAAGGAACACTTTACTTACAAATTAAGTACAATACTTAGATACACAAATGATAGAAATAAAAATGGTTACAGATAGCAGAGCAAAACGCGTTTTGCAATTTCAAATAAAAAGATAAAACTTAAAGAGAATTACACCTATCTTATTCTGAGCCAGGGGGTTGGGTGTGTTAGGATATGCAGGTCCAGGCTTCAGCTTAGAATTGATCCCCCAAGTCTGACCTAGAATAAAATGCTCCTATACCATTTATCATCTTTCCCCCTTCCCCACATAGTGATGCCGTGACCCAGTTACTGATGACTGGTTGGTTAATATACCAGGTTCCATGCTAGGACTGACCATGTCACTTTTGACCTACTTTAAGTGCAAATAACTGTAGATAATTTCCCCTATGTAATAACCGCATTAAATAAAGTATGTTCACATTAATCTTTATTATTTAAGATATACCATTATTGAGGGGGGGGGGGGGGGGGGGGGAAGATGTGGGATTGGTTGTATACCTCATTTCTCCTGAACTTTAATTCCTACAGACTCTCAAATTACAACAGTCTAGGTTACAGCATATTTCTATGATTTTGGAAACCTCTTGTTATTGTACAACTATCAATTTTTATTCAAAAACAGATTTGGTGATACCTATGACCCCTGCTTATTTTCAGTCACACCTTTGGGTCAGATGGCTGTTTGAATACTCCTACTAGTTTTGGTGCCAGCTAAGCACCTTCAAGTAAACCAGACATAGACAAATGCCTCATGGTTACTAACTCCAGCCTAGGTATTTGCTTTCCTGCTCACAGGATACCATCATTTAATGTACATACTAATTAAACTACACAAGCCCCCCTCTCAGGTTTTCTTGGTGTGGGTAATCTCCTATTTATCTGCGTAGGGAGAATTATAACAGAAAATGAAAAACAAAAAACCCATAACTTGCAATATGCCCAGATAAAACTATAATCTCTATACTGGCATATTATAGGATCATTTTTTTTACTTGTATAATATACATTTACAGTAACTCACCAAATGGTGGGTGCAGGGTGTACAGTGCAGTCCAGGGCCAGCTCCAGGCCTAGTAGCAGTGCCAAATACACATTATATGCCCCCCCCCCCCCCCCCCCGCAGTGCCAGATAGACATATGCCCCCAGTAGTGCAGTGTCAGACACACATATGCCCCACAGTGCCAGATACACATTATATGCCCCAGCAGTGTCAGATACACATGATATGCCCCCAGCAGTGTCAAATACACATGATATGCCCCCAGCAGTGTCAGATACACATGATATGCCGCCAGCAGTGCCAGATACACATGATATGCTCCCACAGTGCCAGATACTCATGATATGCTCCCACAGTGCCAGATACACATGATATGCCCCCACAGTGCCACATACACATGATATGTCCCCACAGTGGCAGATACACATGATATGCCCCCACAGTGGAAGGTACACATTATATGCCCCACAGTGCCAGATACACATTATCCGCTAGAACAGTGCACCATATAAGAAAAAAAAACTACCCTTAAGGCAGGGCTTACTTCGAGTGGGTGCTCAGGAGGATCCATTTGCTTCTAGATGCACCGCAGCCTCGCAGTAGCCAGCAGAGGAAGAACTGGTCTGCTCTGGTGACAGTGTGCGTGGGAAGGGACAGCAGCAGCGTCCATCCCGCGAGTCGCCTCCTAGCCGTGGATGTGTGATGACGAGGTGGAGTGCTGTGGGCGGGCCAAAGCAAAACTATGTGCACACTGTGCGGCACTGGCTCCTGACGTCAGACGCCAGTGCCACACAGCACGCACATAGTTTAGTTTGGCCCGCCCCCAGCACTCCCCCTCATCGTCACACAGCCAGTGCCAGATTAAGGACCACATGGGCCTGGAGCTTAAATTTATGACTGGCCCATTGTGTACTGCCGCAGAAGGTGTGACCAGCAACAGCGGGTTTGTGACTAGGCGTTGTGTCATGCAAGGCCCACCACACATTCAAAATGAAACTTTTGACAGTACTCAGGGTGGATGTGGGAGGGAAGTGTGTAAAGACAGGTATAGATGTGGAGGGAGTTGGTGGTCAGTAGGAATCCGCTGGGGAACACTTGTATAGCAGTGTAATGGGGATAATAGCTAGCTTTGATTATGGGCTTGTAGTGTTGCGGTGCCATGCGCTCTGTCAGTGCAGTAATAGAGTATTCCGGCCGGCTGGTGGTATAACTTACAGTTGGTGCGAGATGCGTGCCTGTCTCTAGCAGCTATTTATTCTAGCTTCCCTTGGCAATTAACAGCAGGCAGATAGCTGTCATAATCTCCCAAGCCGCATTCCTGGAGCTAAGCTTGACTGCTGCCAGGGGCAGACTGGGATAGAAAACCAGCCTTGGGAAACCTTCCGTAAGCAGCCCCAATAGAGAGGGGGTTTGCTGAGAGTGTCGGGATCGCAAGTCGGACGAGCAGTGACCCCACCCAGCAGCTGTGACTCCACTCCAACACTGTCAACAACGCCCTTCTCAGAGCACATAGTGCAGCTGAACGTACAAAGACTGAGCGTTCACTAATGCGCAGATCATCCGCCAGAGCATAGACTCCAATGTGGGCATCTCCTAACTTCTCACCTGTTTCCCCCAGTGATTGAGTAAGCCAGACACAGGAGGAGTATGCAGGGATGCAAACAGACCGACCAGGCACAGTCAGGGGTCTGGCCTAATTGCTGCCCCCGTGGCCGCGCCCCCTGTGAGGGGAAAAAACATACCATTCAGCAAGCAAGCACCTGGAGCCGGCCCGGCAGAGTGGTCACGGGACCGTACACGTCACCCAACGTCCCGGCAGGCAAGTCCGCCGCTGGCTGCTGCTGTCAGGCACGCTGGTGGGGAGGCGCTTGTGGCTTATCTGAAGGAGCTGTAGAGTTGCAGTTTCAGAGGGTGGAGCATCAGGTGGGTACTGACTTGCTGTAAGAGGGGAAAAAAAATCCTGTTTACAGCAGCAGGTGATCCTGTGTGCCCATTTTAATGGGGAGGCCTGGAGCTGCAGCTCCACTCGCCCCATTGTTAATCCAGCCCTGCACACAGCCACTGCTAGGAGGCAGGCTGTGGGATGGGGTGGTCTTCTGTTTGCCGGCGGTCGGGCTCCCGGCGCTCAGTATACCGGCGCCGGGAGCCCGACAGCCGGCATACCGACAATTATTTTCCCTCGTGGGGGTCCACGACCCCCATAGAGGGAGAATAAAATAGTGTGGCGCGCGTAGCGCGCCACCGTGCCCGTAGCGTGGCGAGCGCAGCGAGCCCGCAAGGGGCTCATTTGCGCTCGCCAAGCTGTCGGTAAGCCGGCGGTCGGGCTCCCGGCGCCGGGATGCTGGTCGCCGGGAGCCCGACCGCCGGCCAGCCGTAGTGAACCCGTGGGATGGACGCTGCTGCTGTAGGGACCTGACTCCAATATGGCGGTGAGAGCTAGTGGCGCCAATAAGTGTGGCACCCTGTTCGGCCGCTCTACTGGAACATGCCTGGAGCCGGCCCTGGTGCAGTCTGCATCTGGAGCATGCCTCACAATACTGCTGGTCCTGCCAGCAAATGGGTCTCTTTGTGGCCACGCCATCTTTCCAGTTATAACTTCAGAAAGATGTCACCGCACATAGGGCCTGATTCATTTTTGTAAGTAAAGCGAAAAAGTCTGCAACTGGGCAAAACCATGTGCACTTCAGATGGGGCAGATGTAACACGTTCACAGAGATTTAGATTTGGGTGAGGTGTGTTTGAACTGAAGTTTAAAATGCAGTGTAAAAATAAAGCTATCTAACATTTGTGGGCTACATGCAAAAGCAGCCAGTATTTACCCTGCAGAGAAAAAATATAAATGTATTTGCTCCCATTGCACGGCAACATGGTTAAAAAGGTTGAAAAAAGACAAGTTGTCCATCGAGTTCAACCTGTATTATATTTCCTACACTTTTCTGTATGTAACTATAGTATAGTTTAACTGTAATGACCCAGATGAAGTTATGTTTATAGTCAAATTGACAGCTATAATCCATGCTGTTATTAAAATATCTTTTTCAGTTAGAAATGTATCCCATTTTTAAACATATTTACTGAGTCCGCCATTACTACCTTCTCTGGCAGAGAATTCCAAACCCTTACTGCCCTTACTGTGAAGAACCCCTTCCCCTTCCTGAAATTTCCTCTCCTCTAACCTCTAACCACGTTTCCTGTGTAGAGATCTCTCAATAAACAAATCACCTGATAGCGCCATGTATTGTCCCTTAATATATTTGTAAATATTAAAATCTTCTCTTAGCCATCTCTTTTCTAGTGTAAACATATCTAACCAAGCAAGCCTTTCCTCTAAATCCAGTGTCTCTAAGCCCTTTATCAATTTTGTAGCTCACCTCTGAACCCTTTCCAGTTCCAGGATATATTTTTTTTAATAATAACTGACTTCCAAGATTTCATAGCAAGGACTGTAATAAAGGGTGCTGCTTAGACATAAATGTCATCAATACTAGACTATTTAGGACATCAGTATGGGGAGATTACATTTATACGCCACATGTAATTTTACTGTGTGCATTACTGATAAGAGTGTACAGACTGAATGCCAATAGGTCCTGTAAAAAAAAACAAAAAAAAACTTACAGTCGTGCTAACATTTTAATTTTGAAAACAAACCCTTGTGTACCGAATACTCTTTCCTTATAAGGTTTTGCATTTTAATATATAAAACTTGTAAAAACCCTAATGAAAACTTAGCTACAAACAGCAATGGCTCATTATAAATTAGACTAACAAACAAGATACTGATCTGTCAGTATAGTTCTGGGCAGATATGGAAGCGATGTCAGTGCTGTATGCAGTGGAATGATTTTTGTGTCTACGCTATACTGTACATGTACTGCAATGGTCCTGCCATGGCGCCGCAGTGAGCATCTTTGCAAAGTGATTAACAGTCAGGGACCATTTTGGAAGCTAATGGAAGGTGTGTTGTGACCAATCTGGGAGAGTGTCACAGCATGCGTCAGCGATCCCGCACGCATAATACATGGTTCCGCTATCCTACTTCCAGCGGCCATGATTTTCGGGTTATCCAGGTCGATGATCACCTGATGTGTATCCGATGGTTTGCGTATTTGTACACAAGCAGCTGATCTGAGACCTCTCCCGTCTTAATAGAAATCCTGGCAGCTGTAAAATTTGCATATTTTCTCTTACGTCCTAGAGGATACTGGGGTCCACATTAGTACCATGGGAGTATAGATGGGTCCAGTAGGAGCCTTGGGCACTTTAAGAAATTGATAGTGTGCACTGTTTTGTTCATATGTTTGTAAATCCAGTCATCAGGACACAGAGACATGTGAGTTCACTGCTGTGCTGTTTTTATTCCATCACCAACTCCAGACACACTGCACACTGGACCACCCACTTCCCAGCATCCCCCTGGTCCTAGGGACCATCACTGAAGATTCAGGCTTACACATGTTAGTAAGGGAGTGTCTACAAATAATAAGCATTCTAATACATTAACATCACATCCTCTTTTCTTTAAAGATAAGCCCTGTACGCTTCAATGCAACAATTAACAACGTCACATTAAGAACATCATCTAACACGTATCAATGAGTCTCTCAGGTCTGCGTATTTCCCTTTTGGGCCTTTCATACACAGTCTGTGTTTCATCGACCATGTTGGACCTTTCTAGAATCGTGGTTTGTTCACCATTATGAGGATCATCATACATGTCAGATGAAGGGTATTCTTCAGTCATGTTGTCTTCATTATGGTTAGGTTGAGATCTTAAATCCACCTGATTTCTTCTTACTTCCGTTCCACGCTCTGTACGTATAGTATAATATCTTGGTGCTACTTGTGCTTGCACAATACCTTTCTGCACCCAAATACCTTTCTCGTGATCTCTGAGACGGACTTGGTGACCCAATTTTAGATCAGATAAGCTTTTTACTTGCCTGTCATGGAACAGTTTCTGCTTCGCCTGTTGACGTTCCTTACTCAGTCTGACCAACGCTGAGTTATATGTATTAAGCAATTCATCATGTATCGGGAGATTTGCTCTAATCCTCCTTCCCATCAGCATTTGTGCAGGAGAAAGTCCATTCTGTAAAGGTGTACTGCGGAGATTAAAAGACTTTTGTAGAAATCTTCTTTACCTTCTTGAGCTTTTTTCATGAGACTCTTTACAGTTTTTACTGAACTTTCCACCAACCCATTTGAGCATGGATAGTGGGGACTTGACGTAGTATGGACAAATTCCCACTCATCAGCAAATTGTCTAAATTCAGCACTGGAAAACTGAGGACCATTGTCAGTGAACACTTCCATAGGTACACCATGCCTTGCAAAGATTGACTGATGCAATTGATTACGGCTTTACTAGTAGTTGTATGTAGTGTCTTCACCTCAGGGTAGTTAAAGTAATAATCAGTCACGACAGTGTACGTTTTCCCATTACAATCAAACAAATCTGCGCCAACTTTCTGGTACGGTCTCTCTGGCACTGCGTGAGGACTCAGTGGCTTGACCTGTTATTTCGGTCTATACGTAAGACATAATTCACATGTAGCTGTAGTCTGTGCTATGTCTTGGTTCATTCTTGGCCAATACATAACTTCACGCACTCTCCGCTTACATTTTTTCTTCTCCCAAGTGGCCTTCATGTATCTTGCACCGCATAGTTTTTCTTAGTCGTGCAGGTATGACAAACCTATTGCCTTTGTAAATAATACCATCGACAACTGTAAGGTCACTGCGGTACATCCAATAATCATGGATAGACAGAGGGCACACATGTTTTTCTGCTGGCCAACCTTTCAGAATGATATCTTTCAACACTTTCATTGTGTCATCTGTCTCAGTTTCTTTCCTAATCTGTTCTTGTCTTGCAAGAGACACTGGTAGAGAAGCAACGATCAAATTAACATAGGCTTCTATCTCTTCATCCATCACACTTTTGGAACCTTCACTTTTGTCCACAGCACGAGAAAGTGTATCAGCAATGTACATGTATTTGCCGGGACAGTACAGCAAGTGTACATCATATTTCTGTAGTCTGATAAGCATTCGTTGAATTCTCATGGGACAGTCATGTAATGATTTAGTCATGATAGCTACCAATCACAACACACAAACTGCAACCAGGCGCTTAATAGATAATTAAATTCAATTAATATATCATCAATTAATTGTTTTCAAGCTGCAATACAGAGCTACTGACTTGGGGTCTTCAAGTCAGAATAATTAGCACAGGTGGTCCCTGTGCTGATTCTCAAATCTACTTAACCAATTAGCTCTCTGCGCTATTTATTATGGTATGGCTGATATTCAAATGATCAAACTACTAAATTTTACTGTATTTCATATGTTTTAATACACATAAAAAATTAGACCGGTCTAAAATATCATGAACAATGTAAAATAATAACAATCAGTATTAAAAAATACTATAGACTTAACACAAGGAGGTGGAGCCAAGCTACTCTATGCCCAGTTATGGACAAATTGTATTAACTATATTTCAGTCCGCATAATAAACTTATTAGAATGCACATTCATTTGTTTCTGTAACCCATATAGGGATATAAGTTCCTTAAATGCTTTTTTAGGTAAACAATGTTCCATATTCAACTGCTCGTCAGCAAAGATAGAAATAAAGCATGACAATGCTCCTGGACAGAGCCTTACGTGTAGTAACCGTCCGTGCTGTGTATCGCAAACTGAAGCCCCAAAGGTCTGTGTCGCGGTCCCGGTTTCAGGGGAACAAGCGTCTGCAATGACGCCTGCTGATGATGAGGATATCCAGCCACAGGGATCAACGAGACCGCACCGTTTTGGTGCTGCTTGCAAGCACCCAGGTCCCGGTCTCTCTCCTCTCAATTGCTGATGGGCTGATGTTGATGGCAATGAACAGCAGTATTGGTAGGTTCAAAAGAGTATATATGGGTCCAAAATCCACACTTGACGCGTTTCGCTCCTTTTACAGAAGCTTTATCCAAGAATAATCTCCAGAGAATCCAGGACCCTTTTTAAAGAACAACTCTCCAACTCCATTGGTGCAGATAATGATGAATAATTATCACCTGTTGTTACACCTGCTCAGCTACACCTCCTGCTCCAACCTCCTTATAATTACTTATGATAGAAACTGTTTAGATTTATTTTATTCCTAAATGCATTCTGATATATAATCATGAACATATTTTTATCAAATCCATCCGTATTTAAAAAACAAAATAAAAAACAGATAAATACACAAATATGTAAATAAAGAAAGAAAACCTTATTGTCCGCTTGTCCATAGAATTTTCCTCTTTCCACTATAATACATCCACAGCCATTTACCAAAATGTATTCATAATCTTTATCCCTAGGAGTGAAACCATACCTAATATACTACCAACATTAAGAAATATAAATTTAAAAACATTTTAGTTTGCTTAAATGTACCACTGTAATATCACCCCTTCATATGATTCGAACACCCAGCTTCACCCTTCCTAATCTTTTTCTCTACCGTTCCTCCACCACTGGGTACATATCAAGCTTAGGAACATATTCTTTACTAATTTATCCATTTAACGAAATATATACATATGTGTACTGAACTCAATAATCGAACCAATAATTGTCCTGATTATCCTATTTACCCTCTACCATTGTGTTTACACTTATAAACTGAACTAATAATATATAAAAATAAGAATAAAAAATACTGACAAAATATTTTATCATATTATCAATATTAAATCTTCTCCTTTTGTGATTCGTACACCACCCTTCCTTCCTCCCAACCCATAACCCTATTATTTCTCCATCTCTGGATCCATGACCAATATCCAAAAACCACATCCCCCAACTACCCTAATGTTTAGTCCCCTCCCCAACACATACCTAGTTGAGATTAACATACATTCCTATTAACTTAGTTAAGTGTTTATATCCAAGACCACAAAACCAAAAATGTTTGGCATAGATAGCTGAACCGACATTTTCCCCTTTTGTGCAAACCAGGGGGTCAGTCCACTGATTTTCCAAAACAGACTCCTAAGCAAAAGATTCAAATTCAATGCTTTAGTTGAATCCCTGAGGTGATAGCGTTTTTAAACGAAATATCCATAATGCCTCTTTTTTACATAGACTCCGAAATCGATCCCCCCCTCTTGTAGTCCCCTTCACATGATGGACCCCTATGCAACTCAGCCCTTTTGGATTTGATTGATGTACCATAAGAAAATGGTGGGAGACGCTATGCTTGACGAATCCTTTGAGAATGTTCAATCGATGCTCCCTAAACCGAGCTTTTAATGACCGAGTGGTCCTACCCACGTACTGCAGGCCACAAGGGCACTGCAGCACGTAGACACAATATACCGTGTCACAATTGATAAACTCACGTATAGTGAATTTCTCTTTTGTGACATTTGATTCAATTTCTGTGGATTTATTAGCCATGAAACCACACGTTATACATTTTCCTTTTCCACACCTATAACATCCCACAACCGCATTCCCTAACCAAGATGAACTACTTGATTGAGAGATCTCCTTGGGTGGTTTCTTTAACATACTGGGGGCTAGCAAGGTTTTGAGATTCCTATTCTTTTTAAAGATAATCTGAGGTTCCGCCAAAATAGCAGTCTGTAATATATTATCCTGTTGTAATATCTTAAAATTTTCTTTCACCACTCTTTTAATTTCTAAGGACTGATTATTATATTTGGTTATGAACCTCATACGTGTTGGAGTTTCCGTATTGTTTATCCCATGTACATTGACCTTTTTCTTTGTGGTCAATAAGGTATTCCTATCACATTTTTCTATTCTATCATGCGCTGCAGATACTAAATCTTTAGGGTAGCCTCTGGCGACAAAATCACACGTCATCCCTTTAGCTTGTTCCCTATAATCTTTTAAATTAGAACAATTCCTACGCAACCGCCAAATTGACTGTGGGGCACATTGCGTAGCCATGGTTTATAATGATTGCTTGAGAAATGTAGGAAGTTATTAGTATCAACTTCCTTTTTATAGTTTTTTGTACATATAGTCCCTTCATCAGAGAAGATAGTCAGATCCAAATAATTAATACACACCTTACTGTAAGTGTGAGTGAATTTTAAATTAAAACTATTTTTATTCAAATAAGTGACAAACTCAAGTGCTGATTGCAAATCCCCATCCCAAATAAACAATAAGTCGTCTATATAATGGCCATAGAATACCAGATTCGCGCCGAATGGTCCACTCCAAATGAACTCTTCTTCAAATGTTCCCATGTATAGATTAGCAAAGCTCGGCGCGAATCTGGTACCCATGGCCGTCCCTAGAATCTGTAAAAAAATTCACCCTCAAAAACAAAATAATTGTGCTCCAATATAAACCTAAAAGCTAAAAGTAAAAAAGGTGCATAGTCCAGCCGAAATCTCCTTATTATTTTTTATAAATTTATCCACTGATTCCACCCCTTTAATATGGGGAATGTGAGTGTACAACGCCTGTACATCCAAAGACAAGAATGCATAATTAGGCTTCCATTGTATACCTCTTAAAGAATTTAATAAACTCGTAGTATCCTTAATATGAGACTTCAGCGTGACCACAGACCCTTGTAAATAATAATCAATAAATTGTGACAAATTAGAAGTGAGGGACCCTATACCAGAAATTATGGGACGACCAGGAGGTGAAGTGAGGGATTTGTGCATCTTGGGAATGTGATAAAAAAATAGGAGTGACAGGATAATCTATAAATAAAAAATAAAATTCATCTTTGGAAATGATATCTCCTCTTCGGGCTTCTTCCAACAACTCTCTATATTGTTTCTGAAAAGACACTGTGGGGTCCTTATCTAATTTTATATAAAAGGTATTATCATGTAACTGATTATAGGCCTCCTTCAAATAATAATCTCTAGTCATTAACACAACCCCCCCCCCCCCCCCCCCCCCTTATCAGCACATCTGATCACCAAAGAATGATCTTTCTCTAATTCTTTTAAGGCTCTCCGTTCTTGTGGAGTAAGGTTAGACCACCCAGATTTCTTATCACAAACCCTCTGAAAATCATCCATAGTTTTCTTATAAAAATATACAATGGTATTAGATTTATGGAACGCAGGAGATAACTGTGACTACCTCCTAAAGGGACTAACCCCTTCTGCCCCCTCTTTATGAGACCTCACATCAAACAACTGTAATGTTTTTTTCTGTTGAACATCTATATGATTCTCCTCCCATAAACTTTCTAACTCCAACAAGGAATCCAAATCCGTTTTGTCTAAAATTATAGGTGCTATTTCATCGTTCTTAAGTTTTTTTGAGGCAAAGTACCTCTTACGGCAGAGGTCACGTGTAAAGTAATTCAATTCAACAAACAGATCAAACATGTTAGGACCCTGAGAGGGTGCAAAATTCAATCCCTTTTTAAGGAGGGTAATTTGTTCATTACAAAGAGATATATCCGTTAAATTAAATATACCCTTCTGGTTTAATTGAACCGGGCTTTTCTTACGTAATTTCCTCCCTCCTCTTCTTCCTCTTGTTCTCTGGGTCTTTTGGACTGATCTCTGCCTAAAGGGGCAAACCGGTTGTATGTGTTGAATTTTCCCAATCTTGAATTCACCTCTAAAAAAATCACTATGGAGAGTTTCTTGTTGATCGCTGCTAGCCTTTCTCTCTTTTCTTTGACTATATGTGGGGGTAAATTTGGAATACTGATTTCTGTTTTCATTTCCAGATTGTCTTCCCCAATCTTTAATGGGGGATCTACGTGATTGATATCTACCATAATATGGTCTTCTATTCTCATATGAACTCTTAGGGTAGTGGGGCGTACTTTGTTGTAATTGTGTATCATTTCTTTGTTGATTACGTGGGAGCTGCTTACGATATGTTCTCACTTGACCATCCCTATAGTCATGATTATCCCTCATCAATTTCTTATTTTTCATTTCTACCAATTCCTTTTCAAAGTGCTCAACTCGTTGGTTGGTATTTCTATCCCTTTCAGAAAATAAGGGTGAATCTTTGTATTTAATCAAAGATTCTTTGGCTTCTTCTATTTTCTGTCTTTAACCTTATTTTCTCTGTAAACAATAAGAAGTTCCATTAATTTAAAGGAACATTCATCCAACGTACAATCCCACTTCGATATTAAGGTGGGATCCTCATGAATAGACAGTGACTTAAAAATTCTCAACCCACGGGGTATTTGTTTAGCTGCTAGATATTTCCTTAAAGAGACACTGTCCCACCAATGTCTCATCTCGTCTTTCAATAATTGTACCAACTTAAAAAAACCTTTTATAATATCACCATCATTACCATTACTTGTGATTTCTATTGGTTCTGGTATATCTCTATCTGATTGCAAATATAATTCCCTTCTGGACAAGCGGGCATTGAAACATGTGAATTCAGCCATACCATATAATTCCTTAGGCAATATGCCTCAATATTGAAAAGAAAGCTGCCCGGTTAAATATTCAGCTGGAACAAGTCCCTGCTGAAAACACCCAATCTAAGCACAACATACAAACTGCAACCAGGCGCTTAATAGATAATTAAATTCAATTAATATATCATCAATTAAGTGTTTTAAAGCTGCAATACAGAGCTACTGACTTGGGGTCTTCAAGTCAGAATAATTAGCACAGGTGGTCCCTGTGCTGATTCTCAAAGCTACTTTACCAATTAGCTCTCTGCGCTATTTATTATGGTATGGCTGAAATTCAAATGATCAAACTACAAAATGTTACTGTATTTCATATGTTTTAATACACATAAAAAATTAGACCGGTCTAAAATATCATGAACAATGTAAAATAATAACAATCAGTATTAAAAAATACTATAGACTTAACACAAGGAGGTGGAGCCAAGCTACTCTATGCCCAGTTATGGACAAATTGTATTAACTATATTTCAGTCCGCATAATAAACTTATTAGAATGCACATTCATTTGTTTCTGTAACCCATATAGGGATATAAGTTCCTTAAATGCTTTTTATAGGTAAACAATGTTCAATATTCAACTGCTCGTCAGCAAAGATAGAAATAAAGCATGACAATGCGCTCCTGGACAGAGCCTTACGTGTAGTAACCATCCGTGCTGTGTATCGCAAACTGAAGCCCCAAAGGTCTGTGTCGCGGTCCCGGTTTCAGGGGAACAAGCGTCTGCAATGACGCCCGCTGATGACGAGGATATCCAGCCACAGGGATCAACGAGACCGCACCGTTTTGATGCTGCTTGCAAGCACCCAGGTCCCGGTCTCTCTCCTCTCAATTGCTGATGGGCTGATGTTGATGGCGATGAACAGCAGTATTGGTAGGTTCAAAAGAGAATATATGGGTCCAAAATCCACACTTCTGACGCGTTTCGCTCCTTTTACAGAAGCTTTATCCAAGAATAATCTCCAGAGAATTGTGTTAAGTCTATAGTATTTTTTAATACTGATTGTTATTATTTTACATTGTTCATGATATTTTAGACCGGTCTAATTTTTTATATGATAGCTACCAATGGCTTGTGGTCAGTTTCCACTATAAATGTTTGACCATACACAAACTAATGAAATCGCTCACATGCATATGTGATCGCTAGAAGTTCTTTTTCTATCTGAGCATACCTTGTTTCAGCACTTGTCAGTGCTCTTGATGCATAGATTACTGGTTGCCATGTATCCTCATGTTCTTGTAACAGCACTGAGCCTAAGCTAAATTGCGAAGCATCTGCAGAAATTCTTATTCTTTTTGCAGGATCAAAGAATTTTAGCACTGGTTGCTCTGTAATGATCTGTTTCAAGTTTTGCCAACTTTCTTCTTGTTCATGTGACCACATCCACTCGTTATCTTTGTCCAACAACCATCTAAGAGAGGCTGTTCGTTCAAAGAGTTGAGAAATAAACTTTCCTAAGTAAGTAATCAATCCTAGGATTCTTCTGATGTCATCTTTGTTGTTAGGATGTTCCATGTTCACTATGGCTGATATTTTCCTTGGGTGTGGTTTTACACCTTGATCCGAGACCACATCGCCCATAAAGGTAAGTGTATTCACGCCAAATTCCCATTTGTCCTTGTTTAGCTTTAGATTCACTTTCTTGACAAGTTCCATTACTTGTCTCAATCTAGAATCATGTTCTTCCTTTGTAGATCCCCAGACAATAATGTCATCCATCATTGTTTCAACACCTGGAATATGTTCAAAAATCATGTGTATCTTTTTGTGACATGCTTCTGGAGCAGACAATATTCCATATGGTAGTGGAAGAAATCTGTATCGACCTTCTGGTGTATTAAATGTACAAAGCTTTGAGCTGGCCTCATCTAGCTTCATTTGCCAGAATCCTGAAGATGCGTCCAATTTACTGAACCATTTTCCTCCTGCAAATTGCAACATGATTTCATCTCTGGTTGGTAGTTTGAAATGTTCTCGTTTAATAGCTTTGTTTAAATCTCTGGGGTCTAGACATATTCTGAGTTGTCCATTTTTCTTTTCAACAATTACTAAGGAGCTTACCCATTCAGTAGGCTCATCAACTTTCTGTATCACACCCAAGGCTTCCATGCGATTTAACTCTTGTTTCAGTTTTTCTCTCAGCGCAAATGGCACTTTTCTACAGGGGTGTATCACTGAAGAAACTTGCGTGTCTAAATTTATTTTATGCTCTCCAGGCAAACAACCTAGACCTTCAAACAAGTCTCTGTATTCTGTAAAAATCGATTTGCAGTCATCTTCTACTTGTGATGTCACCATAAAAACTTTCTTTAGCAAGCTTAGTTTCTCACAGGAACTTAATCCTAGAATCAGTTGCACATTTATATCCACAATCAGTAGAGATGTTTTAAACTGTTGTCCCTTATATTTCAGTGTCACTACGCATGTACCTTTCACAGGAATTTCCTCCCCAGTGAACCCTGTAACTTTCACTTTAGCTGGATGAATTTTAGGTTTTACTCTAAAAGTCTTATAGTCTTGAAACGATATTAAATTCACCTGCGCGCCAGTATCAAGCTTAAAGGGAATGACAATCTCATTCACAATTAAAGGGACAATCCATTCTTTCTTATCTGCACTGCAAAGTTCAATGCAATCCACAAAGAATTCCTTTGTTTGTTTAATAGCATGCACTTTGGTTTCACTTTTCATTTTACAGCATTTGGCAAAGTGATTAAGTCTACCACATTTCATGCAGGTTTTACCATAAGCCGGGCACATTTTAGGATTGTGAGCATTTCCACATCTACTACACATTTCCTTATTAGACTGTGGCTTAGACTGCTTGATTCTTGGGAATGGAGGTTTGCTTGGCTCTTTTGTCTGCACTACATGTACATCAGCATCAGCTTCCTTGTGTAACATTTTGGCTTGAAATCTAGTTATTTCTGCAGATCTACACATAGTCACTGCCTTGTCTAGTGTTAGGTCTTGCACTCACAGCAGTCTCTCTCTGAGTCCATTATCAGGTATTCCACAGACAATACGATCTCTAATCAGTGAATCCTTTAAATCACCAAACTCACAGGTTTTACTGAGTGATTGCAGCTCTGTAACATACTGATCAAATCCATCTACAGACTTCGGATCACATGTGAAAAACTTATATCTTTCAGATGTCACAATTTTCCTTGGCACAAAGTAATCTTCAAACTTTTGCATTATAGAAGATAGCACCATATTCTGACCCTCAGCAAACTGAAAACTATTATAATTGTCCAGCACATTCTCTCCTATCACATGGAGGAAAATGGATGCCTTAGTTTTGTCAGCCTCTGTATCAGCTCCACATGCAGCAAGATATATATTAAACCTTTGCTTAAATCTTTTCCAGTTTTCAGACAAGTTACCAGACATCAGCATGCATGTTGGAGGAGCCAGTTTATCCATGGTTACTCACTGTTTGAAGAGAGGAGCACACGGCAGGCTTTGCAGACACTTAGTATCACAGCCTTACAGACTTCTGCAAGATTATTTCAGACTCAGAGAGCACTAGCAGTCCAAGTTAAACTTCTTCTGACACCATGTTTTGTTCATATGTTTGTAAATCCAGTCATCAGGACACAGAGATATGTGAGTTCACTGCTGTGCTGTTTTTATTCCATCACCAACTCCACAACTCCAGACACACTGCACACTGGACCACCCACTTCCCAGCATCCCCCTGGTCCCAGGGACCATCACTGAAGATTCAGGCTTACACATGTTAGTAAGGGAGTGTCTACAAATATTAAGCATTCTAATACATTAACATCACATGCACTGGCTCCTCCCTCTATGCCCCTCCTACCAGACTCAGTTTAGAAAATGTGCCCGGAGGAGCCGGTCACACTTGGGAAGCTCCTGAAGAGTTTTCTGCATTTATTGTCTACTTTTATTGTTTTCAGGCAGGTCTGGCTAGCACCAGACTGCCTGTGTCATGGGACATAGGGGGAGGGGGAACGGCCAAACCTCCCTCGGGTTAATGGTCCCGTTCCCCGCTGACAGGACACTGTGCTCCTGAGGGTCCTATTCGCAAGCCCCACCACGGCGAGCGTACAGACCCGCAGCACGACGCCACCCCTAACAGAGCCAGAAGTCAGAAGAGTGGTGAGTAGGTAGTCTGCGTCCCGGTTAGCGGGCACAGGCTGTAATGGCGGCACAAGGGTAGGAGCGGCGCGATGACATGCAGGTTGCGCTCCAGGTTTCAGAGTCACTGTAGTGACCACTGTGAGGGGCGAGCTGAAGCCACTACTGATACCCACACTGGCAGTGCACTACAGGGGTTTTAACCCACTGTAGAACAGAATAATTACCTCAGCCAGTATAAAAAACCTGGGAAGACCGCGCGCTATTAAGGGGGCGGGGCTTCACTCTGAGCGGATCCAGCAGCTCACCAGCGCCATTTTCCCTCTGCAGCTATACACAGGCAGATTGACAGGGAAGCTCGGCTCCTCCACAAGGACTCCAAAACACCTCAGTGGTACCAGGGAGTCATAGCAGGGGGGGGGGGAGCAATATTTGGTGTACTAAGCCCTAGTTTGCGACCTAGCTAAACTGGTTATTTAGCTACACGGGCGCTGTGTAGCTGGCTCCGTTATACTCTGTGCCTCCTAGGAGGGCACTGTGTGTGTTAACTGTGTTTTTAACCTATTTCCAGTGTGTGTGTGTGTGTGTGTGTGTGTGTGTGTGTGTGTGTGTGTGTGTGTGTGTGTGTGTTCTTTCACAATTCCTGTGTCTAAAGAGTATGTATCATGCACAGCAGAGTGTTTTTCTCAGTCTGGGGGATCAATACCGTGTACACATTCTAAGGCTAATGGATCTGAACCAGTATGGTTAGTTTCATTAAAAGGGATTAAAAGGGATGATTTCAAATATTTCAAATAAATTGTCCCAAAATGAGGAGACGCAATACTTAAGGCAATCTGTTGATGACCTGATGAATAGAGATTCAGTGGTCATTCCAGCGTCTCAGACCCCTTCCATTTGCCTACAGAAGCATACTCTGGCCCAAATCATGCAGGCTGATACTGATAATGCTGATGTATCAGACCCAGAGGAGGGTGAGGTGGAATACATGCCCTGATAGAAGCTATTAGAGAGGTCCTGCACATTCCTGATAAGGTGTCCGAGGACGAGGAGGAATCTTATTTTAATGTGAAAAAGAAATCCTCAGCTACTATCCCTGCATCTAATGAATTAAATTCCCTATTTGAAGCAACTTGGGTAAATCCTGACAAGAAGTTTCAGGTCCCAAAACGGTTACTCACATCCTTTCCGTTTCCTCAGGATGATAGGAAAAAATGGGAAAATCCACCGATAGTGACGCATCGGTTTCTAGGCTGTCTCGTAAGATAGTTTTACCTGTTCCTGGGGCAGCTTCCTTGAAGGATGCTGCGGACCACAAGATTGAGACCACTCTCAAATCTCTGTACATAGCTGCGGGGGTGGCCCAGAGACCCACTATAGCTTGTGCATGGATCTCTAGGGCTATTGCAAAGTGGTCACGTAATCTAATTGACGTGTTAGATTTCTTATCCAGGTGGGAGATAATTTTACTCCTACAACATATACAGGATTCTGCTAACTTTATGGTGGAGGCCATAAAGGAAATTGGTTTACTCAATGCACGCACCACTGCCATGGCAGTATCAGCACGTAGGGGCTTGTGGCTACGTCAGTGGACTGCGGACGCGGACTCAAGGAAAGGCATAGAAAGCCTACCTTTAACAGGTGAAGCCCTTTTTGGAGATGAACTGGATACGTGGATATCTTAGGCTACGGCGGGTAAGTCTACATACCTTCCTTCCGCAGCTCCCCCGGCTAGAAAATCCTACACTGCTCCAACTCTGCAGTCCTTTCGGACAGCGAAGTTTAAAAACAAAACCAAAGGTTCTTACGACCTTCAAAGGCAATAGAGGTAAACCCAGAAAACCAGCAGCTGCAGGTTCACAGGAACAGAACCCCCGGTTCTGCTTCCTCTAAGCCTTCAGTGTGACGGTGGTCCGTCCTGCCTGGAAGATAGGCAGGTGGGAGCCCGTTTGAGATTCTTCAGTCACATATCGGCAACGTCATGCCAGGATCCCTGGGTCAAAGATCTTGTAGCCCAGGGCTACAGACTGGAGTTTCAGGAACTCCCACCTCACAGATTCTTCAAATCAGGCTTACCAGCTTCTCAAGAAGCAAGTATGATTTTACAGGAAGCAATTCAAAAACTGGTACAGACTCAGGTCATTGTTCCAGTTCCACTTCAAATGCAAAACCAGGGTTATTATTCCAATCTGTTTGTAGTTCTGAAACCGGACGGTTTGGTGAGGCCCATTTTAAATCTCAAGTCATTGAACCCGTACTTACGGGTGTTCAAGTTCAAGATGGAGTCTCTGAGAGCGGTGATCTCAGGTCTGGATGAGGGGGAATTCTTGGTGTCTCTGGATATCAAGGATGCATACCTTCATATTCCGATTTGGCCGCCTCATCAGGCTTATCTAAGATTTGCCTTACAGAACTGTCACTGCCAGTTCCAGGCCCTGCCATTTGGCCTCTCTATAGCATCAAGGGTGTTCACCAAGGTAATGGCAGCAATGATGTTTCTCCTCGCAAACAGGGAGTGAACATAATACCGTACCTGGACGATCTGCTGTAAAAGCTCCATCCAGGGAAGGTTGTTAGTCAACATGCCCTCACAACCCGACTACTCCAGGATCACGGGTGGATTCTGAACCTGCCAAAATCTCCCATAAGCCCGAATATCTAGTTCCCATCGCGGCATGTGGCAGATCCATACTACTTTCGCCAACCACCAGCTGCCAACCACTTGCGGAAACCTCGGCCGCGTCAAATGATGACTTCCGCCCGGTGGGAGGTTCGTTACTTCCGCCCGCCACTCGCGGCAGCCAACCATGGAAACTCATAGGCGGCTGTGTCTGTAGCAGCCATGCTGTAGCTATAGCAACCATACCTTCCATACACAAAATAGGTATAACACCCGTCCTCTTCGCTCTGCTAATGCTCGCCGACTCTCCTGCCTACGGATTACTTCCTCCCACTCCTACCTCCAAGATTTTTCACGTGCTGCACCACTTCTCTGGAATTCCCTACCTCTCCCCCTCAGACTCTCCACCTCTCTACAAAACTTCAAACGGGCTCTCAAGACCCACTTCTTCACCAAACCCAGCCAAATCTCATCCTAAACCTCTGTTCCACGCTCTCTATGTACCCCATCTGTCTCACCCCTGTCTGTCTACCCCTCCCCTTTAGAATGTAAGCTCTCACGAGCAGGGCCCTCTTCCCTCATGTGCTTACCCTTTTCTTACTTTAATAATCTTCAGCTGCACCAAATCCAGCAGTCTTCTGCCACCTGATACTTATTCCAGTGTCATCTGCTGATGTAGCTATGTTTATTTACCCTGTACTTGTCCTATATTGTCGTCAACTGTAAGTTGCTGTTTTCCTGTTTGATTATTTGTTTATGTACTCTGTAATTGGGCGCTGCGGAACCCTTGTGGCGCCATATAAATAAAGGATAATAATAATAATAATAACTTCATTGCAAATTAGAGAGTGATGTTGGGGCCAGCCCGGCTCAATCCACTGGCATATATAGCAATGTTGATGATATCCAACTAGTGGGCATAGAAATCATTAAACCCACAATACGTGGGGGAGACAGATACAGAAAATTATGTCTTAGGGAAAACTATTGGATACACAAATTAAGAACACTTACACCGGAAGGGCTCAATGAAAGTATTGAATTTGATCTTACATGAGAACCTACTTTCATCTAGAGATGAGCGGGTTCGGTTTCTTTGAATCCGAACCCGCACGAACTTCACTTTTTTTTTCACGGGTCCGAGCGACTCGGATCTTCCCGCCTTGCTCGGTTAACCCGAGCGCGCCCGAACGTCATCATGACGCTGTCGGATTCTCGCGAGACTCGGATTCTATATAAGGAGCCGCGCGTCGCCGCCATTTTCACACGTGCATTGAGATTGATAGGGAGAGGACGTGGCTGGCGTCCTCTCCATTAGAATAGATTAGAAGAGAGAGAGAGAGAGATTGTGCAGACAGAGTTTACCACAGTGACCAGTGCAGTTGTTGTTAAGTTAACTTTTATTTAATATATCCGTTCTCTGCTATATCCGTTCTCTGCCTGAAAAAAACGATACACAGCAGTCACACAGTGTGACTCAGTCTGTGTGCACTCAGCTCAGCCCAGTGTGCTGCACATCAATGTATAAAAGCTTATAATAATTGTGGGGGAGACTGGGGAGCACTGCAGGTTGTTATAGCAGGAGCCAGGAGTACATAATATATTAATTTAAAATTAAACAGTGCACACTTTTGCTGCAGGAGTGCCACTGCCAGTGTGACTAGTGGTGACCAGTGCCTGACCACCAGTATAGTAGTATATTGTTGTATACTATCTCTTTATCAACCAGTCTATATTAGCAGCAGACACAGTACAGTGCGGTAGTTCACGGCTGTGGCTACCTCTGTGTCGGCAGTCGGCACTCGGCAGGCAGTCCGTCCATCCATAATTGTATAATTATATACCACCTAACCTGTGGTATTTTTTTTTCTTTCTTTATACCGTCGTCATAGTCATACTAGTTGTTACGAGTATACTACTATCTCTTTATCAACCAGTGTACAGTGCGGTAGTTCACGGCTGTGGCTACCTCTGTGTCGGCAGTCGGCAGGCAGTCCGTCCATCCATAATTGTATTATAATATATACCACCTAACCGTGGTTTTTTTTTCATTCTTTATACCGTCATAGTGTCATACTAGTTGTTACGAGTATACTACTATCTCTTTATCAACCAGTGTACAGTGCGGTAGTTCACGGCTGTGGCTACCTCTGTGTCGGCAGTCGGCAGGCAGTCCGTCCATCCATAATTGTATTATAATATATACCACCTAACCGTGGTTTTTTTTTCATTCTTTATACCGTCATAGTCAGTCATACTAGTTGTTACGAGTATACTACTATCTCTTTATCAACCAGTGTACAGTGCGGTAGTTCACGGCTGTGGCTACCTCTGTGTCGGCACTCGGCAGGCAGTCCGTCCATCCATAATTGTATTATAATATATACCACCTAACCGTGGTTTTTTTTTCATTCTTTATACCGTCATAGTGTCATACTAGTTGTTACGAGTATACTACTATCTCTTTATCAACCAGTGTACAGTGCGGTAGTTCACGGCTGTGGCTACCTCTGTGTCGGCAGTCGGCAGGCAGTCCGTCCATCCATAATTGTATTATAATATATACCACCTAACCGTGGTTTTTTTTTCATTCTTTATACCGTCATAGTGTCATACTAGTTGTTACGAGTATACTACTATCTCTTTATCAACCAGTGTACAGTGCGGTAGTTCACGGCTGTGGCTACCTCTGTGTCGGAACTCGGCAGGCAGTCCGTCCATCCATAATTGTATTATTATAATATATACCACCTAACCGTGGTTTTTTTTTCATTCTTTATACCGTCATAGTGTCATACTAGTTGTTACGAGTATACTACTATCTCTTTATCAACCAGTGTACAGTGCGGTAGTTCACGGCTGTGGCTACCTCTGTGTCGGCAGTCGGCAGGCAGTCCGTCCATCCATAATTGTATTATAATATATACCACCTAACCGTGGTTTTTTTTTCATTCTTTATACCGTCATAGTGTCATACTAGTTGTTACGAGTATACTACTATCTCTTTATCAACCAGTGTACAGTGCGGTAGTTCACGGCTGTGGCTACCTCTGTGTCGGCACTCGGCAGGCAGTCCGTCCAACCATAATTGTATTATAATATATACCACCTAACCGTGGTTTTTTTTTCATTCTTTATACCGTCGTCATACTAGTTGTTACGAGTATACTACTATCTCTTTATCAACCAGTGTACAGTGCGGTAGTTCACGGCTGTGGCTACCTCTGTGTCGGCACTCGGCAGGCAGTCCGTCCATCCATAATTGTATTATATACCACCTAACCGTGGTTTTTTTATACCACCTAACCGTGGCAGTCCGTCCATAATTGTATACTAGTATCCAATCCATCCATCTCCATTGTTTACCTGAGGTGCCTTTTAGTTCTGCCTATAAAATATGGAGAACAAAAAAGTTGAGGTTCCAAAATTAGGGAAAGATCAAGATCCACTTCCACCTCGTGCTGAAGCTGCTGCCACTAGTCATGGCCGAGACGATGAAATGCCAGCAACGTCGTCTGCCAAGGCCGATGCCCAATGTCATAGTACAGAGCATGTCAAATCCAAAACACCAAATATCAGAAAAAAAAGGACTCAAAACCTAAAATAAAATTGTCGGAGGAGAAGCGTAAACTTGCCAATATGTCATTTACCACACGGAGTGGCAAGGAACGGCTGAGGCCCTGGCCTATGTTCATGGCTAGTGGTTCAGCTTCACATGAGGATGGAAGCACTCAGCCTCTCGCTAGAAAACTGAAAAGACTCAAGCTGGCAAAAGCACCGCAAAGAACTGTGCGTTCTTTGAAATCCCAAATCCACAAGGAGAGTCCAATTGTGTCGTTTGCGATGCCTGACCTTCCCAACACTGGACGTGAAGAGCATGCGCCTTCCACTATTTGCATGCCCCCTGCAAGTGCTGGAAGGAGCACCCGCAGTCCAGTTCCTGATAGTCAGATTGAAGATGTCAGTGTTGAAGTACACCAGGATGAGGAGGATATGGGTGTTGCTGGCGCTGGGGAGGAAATTGACCAGGAGGATTCTGATGGTGAGGTGGTTTGTTTAAGTCAGGCACCCGGGGAGACACCTGTTGTCCGTGGGAGGAATATGGCCGTTGACATGCCAGGTGAAAATACCAAAAAAAATCAGCTCTTCGGTGTGGAGGTATTTCACCAGAAATGCGGACAACAGGTGTCAAGCCGTGTGTTCCCTTTGTCAAGCTGTAATAAGTAGGGGTAAGGACGTTAACCACCTCGGAACATCCTCCCTTATACGTCACCTGCAGCGCATTCATAATAAGTCAGTGACAAGTTCAAAAACTTTGGGTGACAGCGGAAGCAGTCCACTGACCAGTAAATCCCTTCCTCTTGTAACCAAGCTCACGCAAACCACCCCACCAACTCCCTCAGTGTCAATTTCCTCCTTCCCCAGGAATGCCAATAGTCCTGCAGGCCATGTCACTGGCAAGTCTGACGAGTCCTCTCCTGCCTGGGATTCCTCCGATGCATCCTTGCGTGTAACGCCTACTGCTGCTGGCG
Organism: Pseudophryne corroboree; assembly: GCF_028390025.1. Classification (NCBI taxonomy): domain Eukaryota; kingdom Metazoa; phylum Chordata; class Amphibia; order Anura; family Myobatrachidae; genus Pseudophryne; species Pseudophryne corroboree. The sequence continues at coordinate 109,291,797 of NC_086454.1, read as the reverse complement.
CTGCTGTTGTTGCCGCTGGGAGTCGATGGTCATCCCAGAGGGGAAGTCGTAAGCCCACTTGTACTACTTCCAGTAAGCAATTGACTGTTCAACAGTCCTTTGCGAGGAAGATGAAATATCACAGCAGTCATCCTACTGCAAAGCGGATAACTGAGGCCTTGGCATCCTGGGTGGTGAGAAACGTGGTTCCGGTATCCATCATTACTGCAGAGCCAACTAGAGACTTGTTGGAGGTACTGTGTCCCCGGTACCAAATACCATCTAGGTTCCATTTCTCTAGGCAGGCGATACCGAAAATGTACACAGACCTCAGAAAAAGAGTCACCAGTGTCCTAAAAAATGCAGCTGTACCCAATGTCCACTTAACCACGGACATGTGGACAAGTGGAGCAGGGCAGGGTCAGGACTATATGACTGTGACAGCCCACTGGGTAGATGTATGGACTCCCGCCGCAAGAACAGCAGCGGCGGCACCAGTAGCAGCATCTCGCAAACGCCAACTCTTTCCTAGGCAGGCTACGCTTTGTATCACCGCTTTCCAGAATACGCACACAGCTGAAAACCTCTTACGGCAACTGAGGAAGATCATCGCGGAATGGCTTACCCCAATTGGACTCTCCTGTGGATTTGTGGCATCGGACAACGCCAGCAATATTGTGTGTGCATTAAATCTGGGCCAATTCCAGCACGTCCCATGTTTTGCACATACCTTGAATTTGGTGGTGCAGAATTTTTAAAAAAACGACAGGGGCGTGCAAGAGATGCTGTCGGTGGCCAGAAGAATTGCGGGACACTTTCGGCGTACAGGCACCACGTACAGAAAACTGGAGCACCACCAAAAACTACTGAACCTGCCCTGCCATCATCTGAAGCAAGAAGTGGTAACGAGGTGGAATTCAACCCTCTATATGCTTCAGAGGTTGGAGGAGCAGCAAAAGGCCATTCAAGCCTATACAATTGAGCACGATATAGTAGGTGGAATGCACCTGTCTCAAGTGCAGTGGAGAATGATTTCAACGTTGTGCAAGGTTCTGATGCCCTTTGAACTTGCCACACGTGAAGTCAGTTCAGACACTGCCAGCCTGAGTCAGGTCATTCCCCTCATCAGGCTTTTGCAGAAGAAGCTGGAGGCATTGAAGGAGGAGCTAACACGGAGCGATTCCGCTAGGCATGTGGGACTTGTGGATGCAGCCCTTAATTCGCTTAACAAGGATTCACGGGTGGTCAATCTGTTGAAATCAGAGCACTACATTTTGGCCACCGTGCTCGATCCTAGATTTAAAGCCTACCTTGGATCTCTCTTTCCGGCAGACACAGGTCTGCTGGGGTTGAAAGACCTGCTGGTGACAAAATTGTCAAGTCAAGCGGAATGCGACCTGTCAACATCTCCTCCTTCACATTCTCCCGCAACTGGGGGTGCGAGGAAAAGGCTCAGAATTCCGAGCCCACCCGCTGGCGGTGATGCAGGGCAGTCTGGAGCGACTGCTGATGCTGACATCTGGTCCGGACTGAAGGACCTGACAACGATTACGGACATGTCGTCTACTGTCACTGCATATGATTCTCTCAACATTGATAGAATGGTGGAGGATTATATGAGTGACCGCATCCAAGTAGGCACGTCACACAGTCCGTACTTATACTGGCAGGAAAAAGAGGCAATTTGGAGGCCCTTGCACAAACTGGCTTTATTCTACCTAAGTTGCCCTCCCACAAGTGTGTACTCCGAAAGAGTGTTTAGTGCCGCCGCTCACCTTGTCAGCAATCGGCGTACGAGGTTACATCCAGAAAATGTGGAGAAGATGATGTTCATTAAAATGAATTATAATCAATTCCTCCGCGGAGACATTGACCAGCAGCAATTGCCTCCACAAAGTACACAGGGAGCTGAGATGGTGGATTCCAGTGGGGACGAATTGATAATCTGTGAGGAGGGGGATGTACACGGTGATATATCGGAGGGTGAAGATGAGGTGGACATCTTGCCTCTGTAGAGCCAGTTTGTGCAAGGAGAGATTAATTGCTTCTTTTTTGGGGGGGGTCCAAACCAACCCGTCATATCAGTCACAGTCGTGTGGCAGACCCTGTCACTGAAATGATGGGTTGGTTAAAGTGTGCATGTCCTGTTTTGTTTATACAACATAAGGGTGGGTGGGAGGGCCCAAGGATAATTCCATCTTGCACCTCTTTTTTCTTTTCTTTTTCTTTGCATCATGTGCTGATTGGGGAGGGTTTTTTGGAAGGGACATCCTGCGTGACACTGCAGTGCCACTCCTAGATGGGCCCGGTGTTTGTGTCGGCCACTAGGGTCGCTAATCTTACTCACACAGCTACCTCATTGCGCCTCTTTTTTTCTTTGCGTCATGTGCTGTTTGGGGAGGGTTTTTTGGAAGGGACATCCTGCGTGACACTGCAGTGCCACTCCTAGATGTACCCGGTGTTTGTGTCGGCCACTAGGGTCGCTAATCTTACTCACACAGTCAGCTACCTCATTGCGCCTCTTTTTTTCTTTGCGTCATGTGCTGTTTGGGGAGGGTTTTTTGGAAGGGCCATCCTGCGTGACACTGCAGTGCCACTCCTAGATGGGCCCGGTGTTTGTGTCGGCCACTAGGGTCGCTAATCTTACTCACACAGCTACCTCATTGCGCCTCTTTTTTTCTTTGCGTCATGTGCTGTTTGGGGAGGGTTTTTTGGAAGGGACATCCTGCGTGACACTGCAGTGCCACTCCTAGATGGGCCCGGTGTTTGTGTCGGCCACTAGGGTCGCTTATCTTACTCACACAGCGACCTCGGTGCAAATTTTAGGACTAAAAATAATATTGTGAGGTGTGAGGTATTCAGAATAGACTGAAAATGAGTGTAAATTATGGTTTTTGAGGTTAATAATACTTTGGGATCAAAATGACCCCCAAATTCTATGATTTAAGCTGTTTTTTAGTGTTTTTGGAAAAAAACACCCGAATCCAAAACACACCCGAATCCGACAAAAAAAATTCGGTGAGGTTTTGCCAAAACGCGTTCGAACCCAAAACACGGCCGCGGAACCGAACCCAAAACCAAAACACAAAACCCGAAAAATTTCAGGCGCTCATCTCTACTTTCATCCCGACTCTCTGACACTATCTTTGAGTGATATTCTGTGGACACTGCTTAATAACCCTAAGCATAGAAATTATTCTCTATGACTCCCTTGTAATTATGTTGCTTTAACACCTATAGCACGTATTCATGTGATATAATGCCTACTTTATGAATACACATTTATGTATCATCTGATTAGTTATGATATATTGAAATACCCGGAGACTTCTGAAGGAAGTTCACCTCTATTATTATTATTAGTATGATTATTACCTTCTATTTTTATTATTTTTTCTTTTTTTCATGTTTATTCTTACCTTTAGTCTCATTATCTATTTATTATAAACATAGAAGAATTAAGAAGATATACCAACTATGTCCATAGCGACGTTGCATATAAAGGATACTCAATTATCAACAGATCCTTTTAGAGACATTAGAATATGTCCTTTCACACGAGATACTTATGTAAATATCCGTTAGAATATCATCACTCCCTTAGAACACATTAGAACAAGCAAATCATTGTGTCAATCCCTTAGTATGTTTTTTATACAAACTACAGACCCAGTGGCGCATGCTGTTAGATGACGGATCAGTAACAGCATAGGATCTTAGAGTTCGAATCATCTCTATGCTAGTATATTAAGGTTTCTATTTTTATTATATTTTTCCGTAGATGTCATCTGTATAAATATACACCCTTTATCTCTTTTTTCTTGATAAGCCATTTTCAGTCTAAGGTGGCATCACCAGTATACATATAGTCAATAGTATCTACTCAGTGCCCCTTGTGATAATTGTTTTTTAATTACTGCAGGATAAGTCAGTAGCTGATAAAATGTGTTGTTAATTAATGCATCTGCTATAACACTTCAGCTGAAACTATTATCTTTAATGGTTCATCATGTATTATAATATGAAAGTATATATACCAAATTGATATCCGTCTCTGTTCCTAAAAGGTTAATTATAAATGTATTTTTATTATTAGTCATCTCTGCCAACTATTTCTAACTCTATGCTTGAGTACAAGAGAGCCTTCGTTTTATGCATTTCATTTGTTCTTAACATTGCTGATGACAGACACCTGTCTACACTGATTAATCCAGCCCTTAAAATACCGGACAACTTTGGAGGCAGGTATCTACCTTCGAAAAAGTCACGTGAACGTGACGAAACGCGTCAGGACCCGCCCCCACCTGTACCAAGCTCAGGTGAAATTACTAGGTGCACTTTGGTCCCTACTGCACCCTCCGTCTACAGCATCCGTCACTAGCGGCTTCAACATACACGCCGCTCTAGCCGGGTTGTGAGAAAGACGGTCTTCTCCCCTCCGCTGCACAGCATATATGGGCATTGCAGGACACTGAAGCCGAGGACGCTCGGCACTAACCAGCCCATTGGAGAGGTATTAAATTTTATTTCAACAGAGGGACTTTGATTTCACTGGGATACCATTAGTGCACCTGGTACTTATCAATTACCAACTAACAAGTGGAACACGGAACTTTCACTGTAAAGGCATGTTATTATCCTGAGCTACTACAAGCTACCACCAGTTCACTATTAGTGAATGTTCTTAAATCTTTACCGGTTTATATGTTTTACTCACAATAAATATTGTTACTTTTAACGTTGGCTCTCTGTACAGTATATTTACTTCCTGACATCCAGCGCAGCCGTTTGTCTTTTTTCTTTTTTTTATATATAGCAATGTGCCAAGCAGTGAAAACATACAAAAACATTAAAAACTATAACAACTACACATAAAACATAAATATACACACATTACAAAAAACAAGAACAAAGCCATGGGAGGTATCCAAATGTCCAGAGTCCACTTATGTGGACCCCAGTCATCTGGTAGCAATCATACTTAACATACTGGAGGGGAGGCTCATATGTCAATGTGCACAAAATTGACGAATTTATAGAACCGCAACCCTAAAGAAAAATATTTAATGGGTTCATTTCATTAAGGCCTCTTGGGGCCACAGTGTCCAGATCATGAATCCATCTAGTCTCTTTCTTCAAAAGTAACAGACCCCAGTCACCACCCCGTGGCAGCGGGGGGACCCAATTGATAATCATATAGCGCAGAGTGGAGAGTCATGATGTTCTTTTAAGAAATGTACTGCTACTGGTTTATCAGAGGCCCCAGTGTCATGTGCCAGATGGATCGTATAACGATGCTGTGTCATTCTCTCTTTAAATGTACGTATAGTTTTTCCTACGTACATTAGCCCGCAGGGGCATATGAGGAAATACACTACATGATCAAGTTGACAAGTTAATCTATGGTTTAAAAAATCTTATGTCCACTGTGTGGATGGCAGAAGAATTTTCCGGTGATCATTGCTCTGCAGATGGTGCACCCAAGGCACTTGAAGCAACCTTTAGCACTGGTCAGCCAATATTTATTTTCTTTGTCTCAGGGCACAGATCTGGTCTGAATAGAAGATCTTTCAGATTCCGTCCCCTGCTCACACTCAACAGTGGAGACACATGTTTCAAGCTCTTAAATGATGGATCAGATGTAATCAGAGGCCAATGCCGCCTGATAGCCCTTTTGGTGGATTTTTATGCCGTATCACACCTTAACTTTAATATTAATGGATCTTTAGTATCTTTTTGTTGCTTAACTTGATTACCATCCACAATATATCTTGCCCTGGTGAGGCACCTCTGTATGTCTCTAGGTCTGTATCCTCGTTCAAGGAATCTGTCATAGCATTCAGATATTTGAATTTCAGCCATTGTGGAATCCGAGTTATTTCTCAGCACCCGGACAAATTGTGAAACAGGTAAGTTTGATTTTAAAGCATCAGGATGGTGGCTTGTCGCCCACAGTAACGTATTTCTATTGGTTTCTTTCCGGTACAAGGTATAATCCAAGCTTAAACCGTTCCTGATAACCATTACATCCAAAAAATTCATTTTGGTACTGTCAACTGCTGCTGTAAAACGAATAGGGCTGTCAAGGTTGTTTAAAAAATCAACCATCCATAAAAAAACTCCGCATCTCCCCTCCAGATCATAAAAACATCATCAATAAATCTTTTTTAAAAAAAATAAGGTTATTGGAAAAATTATTCCAAATATATCTGCTCGTACTGGTCCATATATAGATTGGCATAAGATGGTGCCACATTTGAACCCATAGCGGTCCCCGCCAATTGAATAAACCACTCCCCCTGGTACATGAAATGATTCATTTCCAGGACAAAGCGTAACAACATTAACAAAAATTCAATTGGGGGACCATCATATGGGCCTACTTGGAGTGCTTCCTTCACAGCTTGAACCACCCCTATCATGGTACACAGCTATCCCCCATGATGGGGGGGGTTCAAGCTGTGAAGGAAGCACTCCAAGTGGGCCCATATGACGGTCCCCCGATTGTTTGGTCTTTTCTATTCCTGCACAGCATAGCACTTTGACAAAAACGCCCTAGAGGCATTGAAACATTGGTGTCTGTAACTATGTTTGCACTGGCTATTTGAAATGCTTTGAATACATGTCGATTTGTTTACAAAAGCCCGTGGAGTGCCGCCTGGTTCTTAGTGCATGGAGGAGTGGAGCAGTAATCCTTCCCAGAGAGCCGGTATTGCTATATATATATATATATATATATATATATATCCATAGGAATGTCCGCACTCACGTCCAAGAAATCATCACCATGGGGTGCTGCTCATGATAACCCCGACAGGGTATCACATATACCAGGTGTGTTGGAAAAACCAACAGAGGGCACTCACCAGTCCATAAGAGTATAAAGGTTTATTGATACATCATAATCACCAATCGTGTGTCGACGTTTCGGCCCCTAGGGCCTTTCTCAAGACAGTCAGTGAAGACATCCAAACAGCATGCCAGTTACACACATACTGACACTGCCTACCGGGTCCCCTTATATAGCACATCAATATCAATCAATAATACAATCAGCCCAAATAGAATGCATGCAGTGTAATTCAAACCCCTATTATGCATATAGTATAACATCATGAACTCACAAAGCACACAGGGATCACAATACATATCGCCGGAATAGGCATCATTATTCAAACATCAGAGACAGCTGTGGACGCTGCGCCGCGCGTCCGGTGTTACCGGAAATACGTCAACCATATCGCGCGTTACCATGGCTACGGAGTTGAAAACATACGCGTCACCAGTAACCATAGTAGCGCGGCGCACATTTTAATGATGTGCCAACCGCGCAATAGAGCGTGTCATACCTGTCACTCGTAACCAAAGTAACCTCATACAACTAAAGATTGCAGAGCCCGGAAATGCTAGAAAAACAGTATGAGTTACGATTGCGCTCCACGCTGCTCCCCACAATAGTTAAACTCGAATTAGCCTAAAGCTCGCACCTATATCACAATGTGACCCAGAAGTTAGATTATCGTACTAACATAAACATCTGGTGCAGTATACCAAAATATACAGCAGACCAACAGTATATATACTATATATGGCTGATTACAAGTATAGTTATTAATTCACATTGAAGGGATTAACTCAATATCACATAGACTCCACATGAGCAGTTCGAAATGATATCAAACTATATCAATAAAGAACTAAAATGCAGGAACAGGGTTATGACACTGCTCATGGGCTGCAAATATATATATAGACAGTACATTAAAGTTAGTCAGCTTATCAACATCTATGTCATAACAATAGTACTATCAATCCCAAAATCCCTCGGCAGAATATCACCGATCAGACATGGGGATTGAACGTGAGACCTGTAAACCTAATAACATAGCACATAATCAAAGATGATGCTATAGAAGAGGACCCGGCAGAAGCAATACACCCAATAGTACCCCCAGGTTAAAAAATCTCGATGTATGGTGATCCATGTCACCAACACAAAGCCCTATACCAATAAAACAAACAATAATAATATAAACAGTAACCCTGTGCCTCTAGGTAAAGGGGTCAATTATTGACCTCTGTTCTACACTAGTTAATGAATAAATATACTGAGTGGGTTGTTCTCATTAAGACCGCGTGGAGTTATAGTGTCCAGTCTGTGAATCCACCTTGCTTCACACTTCTTTAAGGTTAGAATACGGTCTCCACCCCGTAAAGGTTCAGGAACATGGTCAATGACCATACAACGTAATGAAGCTACTTGATGATTAGCAAGGAGAAAATGTTTGGCAACTGGTTTATCAGTACCACCCGATTCAATGGCCTGTCTGATGGAATATCTATGGTTAGCCATCCTATCCCTGAAGGATCTCTTGGTCATCCCTGTATAGTAGAGTCCACAGGGGCAGATGATTATATAAACCACAAAGGCACTGGTACACGTCAAGTTGTGTTTGATGGAAATTCTGGTGCCATTATGTGGATGGCGAAAGTCCTTACCACTGATCATAGAATTACAAGTGGTGCACCCCTTGCACTTGAAGCATCCGGTCCTTCCCGAGCGTAACCAACTCGAGGGTCCAACATTTGGTTGCAAAGTGGGACGCATCAAGAGTTGTCGCAAATTGGGACCTCGTTTATAGGCACACATCGGGGGTTTAATACCACGTAATTTCAAACTTGGATCAGTTGTTAATAGTGGCCAATTCTTTTCATATATCTTCTTGGTAATCTGAGAAGTATGGTCATATGTGCTCACATGTATCATCCGATTATCAGTGACTTTCTTAGGTACTTTATCTTTTGGGTGATTATAGCGATGATATGCTTTCTTGATACATCTCTCAAGTGTATTTGGTGAGTACCCTCGTTGCATAAACCTGGACTTCATCTCATTAATCTGTAGCTGAGCAAGTTCATTAGAGGAATTAATCCTGAGTACCCTCAGGAACTGGGAAATCGGTAGACTTTCCTTCAAAGTGGGAGGGTGTTGGCTCGTAGCCTGTAGCAATGTGTTCCTATCAGTCTGCTTACGGAACAAAGTAGTACACAGTCGAGGACCCTCCCTCCACACCGTTACGTCTAAAAAGTCAACAGAGTGTAGATCCATGTTGACAGTAAACCTAATTGGTTCGTCTAACGCATTAAGCGTTTCAACCATCTTGGTTACTTCGTCCCCAGTGCCAGACCACAGCAAAAAAACATCATCAATAAATCTAACGTATATCAAACATTTATGTCCAAATTGGCGAAAAATATAATTACGCTCATATATGGCCATATATAAATTGGCATATGCCGGCGCCAAGTTAGACCCCATGGCCGTACCATTTATTTGGGCAAAAAATGTAGAACCGTACAAAAAATAATTCTGCTTCAATACCAGCTCCACCAGGCTGGTCAGAAATTCAATAGGAGGTTGTTTATGGGCAGCTTCAATCAAATGTCGCCTAATAGCATCAATACCATCACTGTGTGGTATTACTGTATATAGCGACTGAATATCAAGGGTTACCAACCAAACTTCACCGACAGGAACTACAAAATCCTTAATCTTATGAAGGAAATCAGTGGTATCACGAACATAACTAGTAGTATTGAGCACCAAGGGTTGTAAAAATTGGTCCACATATACTGCAAGAGGCTGTAGAAGAGACCCCCGGGCAGATATAATTGGTCTACCCGGAGGATCTTCAAGCCGCTTGTGAATTTTAGGCAGTGTATAAATAATGGGTGTTATAGGGTATTCAACTTTTAAATATCCAGCTGTATCACTATCAATCCACCCTGCCTGTAACCCCAAGTCAATGGTGTTGTCGATGAGTGTTTTAATCTTATTGGTTGGATTCCCACTTAAACGCATGTATGTGGTATTATCAGCTAATTGGCGTCGGATTTCCTTATCATACTGTACCCAATCTTGTATCACCACTGCCCCACCTTTATCAGCGGGGCGAATGGTGATACTCTTATTATTCTTAAGGGATTTAAGTGCTTCCCTCTGGGCTGTGGACAAGTTATAATATTTGGGTCTTATGGTAATACTAGATTGTTTATCTATTTCAGCCATCCTGATAAAGGTCTTAATACTTGCATTATAGGAAATCGGATCATATTGGCTAGGTTTCTTACATTTGGATGGAACTACCTGCTCTCGTACAGTTGTGGTACCAAACTGTTCTCTAAGGCGTAGCTTACGACTAAATTTATAATTATCAACTGTCCACGAGAATGCATCATGTGTGGTGGTAGGGATAAATGACAAACCTAGTGATAAAACCGATGATTCAGCCTCAGTAAGGGTGTGGGATGAAAGGTTAAAGATCAGGTTGGTGTCTTGGGTTTCCTGCCACTTCTTCTTATGGTGTCCACCCCGCCTCTGGTGGCTCCGGACCCGCCTCTTCTTCTGAAGGGGGGATACACATGTGTACCTGTCTCTAAAAAATTTTGTTGTCTAAACCGTCTACCATCATTGGAGTCGGTCGTCTCACCGTCAGAGGAAGATTGTGCCAAGGCTGCACCTCCCTGTGTGGCATCTCTAGATCTATATTGGCGGAAAAACCGTCTGCCCCTAGTATCTCCCTGATTCCCTGTTAACCATCTATACACTGTATGTAGCTTGTAGTCAGTATTAACGGTTTCAAGTTTTTTCCTTTTAAACTGTAATAGTTCCTGCTGATAAGCATCAATCTGGCTTTTCAAACGTTCAAGCCATGGTTCAGTTTTATCATTTGTCAACTTCTTAATATATAAACCCTTGAACGTTTCAATCTCTCCTCGCAATTTCTTCAATTCAGAACTAACTTCTTCAATAACCAATAAGATAAGGTCAGATGAGCACTTATTGAGAACCGAGCACCATTTAGCACAGAATGCTGGGTTATTACGACCCAGTGTGGGTACATTCTGTACCCTAAAACCCCTAGGTATCCTTTTAGCTCGATGGTATTCACTAAGGAATTGACCATGTTGAACCAGATCGGTTTCTCGTTTCCTCATTCTTAACAACTTTGTATATAAATCAGCTGAGGTTTCAGCAGGTAATTCAGTGAATTCTACATGGTCAAAATATATCCTCTCAGCATCATCATCTGTGAGCGATAGAAAGTTACTCTCAGCTGATCTCAACAAGTCCTCATCGACCACATTAGTCCCTGCTTGCGACATATTCAATAATTTTTAAGCAACAAGGAAGGAAGGAAGTAAGAGAAGGGGAGAGAAAGGTAGAAAGTATCACACAAAAATTAAATTAAATATTGTTGCTGTAGTCTGGCACTGGTAAGGACAAAGCCCAGAGGCACAGGGCTATAAAAAGCAATTTTTAAATGTTAAAACACCTAGAAAATTAGGTATACTAGGTGGCTCATAATGCCAGCATGCTAAGCATCAGGCATACTAAAATGTCCCACTGAAAAAGCAAATGGAAAATCAAATATAGTCACCAATCCAATAGTTCGTCATAGAATAACGGGTGCTTGACAAAGAAATCCTGGCTCATAGCTTGAGATCCATATATATATCCATAGGAATGTCCGCACTCACGTCCAATAAATCATCACCATGGGGTGCTGCTCATGATAACCCCGACAGGGTATCACATATACCAGGTGTGTTGGAAAAACCAACAGAGGGCACTCACCAGTCCATAAGAGTATAAAGGTTTATTGATACATCATAATCACCAATCGTGTGTCGACGTTTCGGCCCCTAGGGCCTTTCTCAAGACAGTCAGTGAAGACATCCAAACAGCATGCCAGTTACACACATACTGACACTGCCTACCGGGTCCCCTTATATAGCACATCAATATCAATCAATAATACAATCAGCCCAAATAGAATGCATGCAGTGTAATTCAAACCCCTATTATGCATATAGTATAACATCATGAACTCACAAAGCACACAGAGTCTGTATTTGGCTCACCTTGACAAAGGGGCTTGCGTGCCCCGAAACGTTGGAACACTTAGCCTGTTTTATGGTATAAATAGCACCAGCACTTTACCTCCATTTGGCTGTGTCAGTCTCTGAGTGCCGCTGTTTGTACTACAGTTACTCGTCTGCATACATTTCTCCAGAAGGCACCTGAGCACTTTAATTGTATCCAGGAGAGTGCCGATCCGATACCAGCCGCTATATATATATATATATATATATATATTACTAATATCTATATATCAAGTTAATAAGAACCTAGAAAGATTCCACATCAATTAGTTATGAGCCCTTATTAGTAAAACCGACGGTCTATAAAAGGAGTCATATAAAAACCCATAACACAGCTGCTCCCCCCCCCCCCCCCCCCCCCAGTATATGTACACTTATGGCTGGTGCCATCTTCCCAGTGACACCTGTGGGAAGATGGCTGAAAGCAAAGACTCTGACACTGTGCCAGAGTCTTTGCTCTGTAATACACATGCGCCATCTTCCAAATATCAATGGTAAGATGGCGCTGGTCATGGAGGAGGGAACCGCTTCCAGCAGCATGCAAGGTAGGAAGATGGTACACTGCCCCATGCCCTGCCTGCCCCCACCCGGTTAGAATGGCACGCCCTTGTGGCCCTACATTTTTTACTTTTTTAAATTAATTTTTTTTATATTGTAGTGGACGCTTTCACTTTTTAGGCCATGCCCCTATTCTATTACCGGGGCCCGGCATAGCTCAGTCTCTACGCCCCTGCCCTGCGGTGTGATGATAACTTACCTCCATTTATCTCCAGCTGCGCAGCAGTGTATTCCAGGTAGTTTTAGATTCCGGTACATTAGCCTTTATCCCTATACCTAATCCTTACATTCTCTATCCCTCCCTCCCGCAGCCTAATCCTAATATCAGATTTCTGCACAATGTCGGCATTTCACACTTTTACATTTCAGATGCTGACATTGTGAACTTGTTGACACTGCAGATGTCACATGTTTTATGTCGCCATTGAAATAAAGTCAACATTCTAACTGTCAACATTTTGAATGTCAAAAAGGTGACCTCACCCCGCACTGCAGATAGCGTAGACTATTTCTACATAACTCTGGACACTAGTGAAACTGTTTTTTTTCAGATATAATCATTTATTGACCACCATGACACGATGAGGAATTGAATAGCTTGTTAGTAGATGAAATCAATGAAATATCAATGAACAGTGAAATTATGCTAAAAGGAGATTTCAATCTGTCTGAAGTGGAGTAAAATCTGTCAGTTACTAATTAGCCTGGGGTAGTCACTCGCGAGAGGACACTCTCAAGCAATTAGTTAAGAAACCAACATGAAAGTAATAAATCCTTGATTTCGTTCACATACAGTAGTGTGAATGTGTCTGGAGGGGGAACTTGAGGTTAGTGTGTGGTTTAATAAACAGACATCAGTTAAGAAGAACTGATCCAAAATTAAGCTTTTAGATTGCAGAAATACTGTATGTAGGGCCTGATTCAAGGTTGATTGCAAAGAAAAATTTTCGATTAATGGGCAAAACCATGTGCACTGCAGGTGGGGCAGATATAACATGAAAATCTAACTCTCTCTGCACATGTTATATCTGCCCCACCTGCAGTGTACATGGTGTTGCCCATTAGAGGAAAATGTTGTTTTGCAAACAACCTAGAATTAGTCCCTTAGTCAAATAAAATATTTTTTTCTGTGCATCTCTGACAGGGCCTAATTCAGAGACCATCAGGTTTACGTACATTTCCATCTAGTAAATGCATAGGACTCGTTCTGCGCCTGAGATTGCCCGCAGTTCCCCCAAACTGCAGTATGATTGACATGCTACAACCATTTGGGTGCGGGGACAGGGCGGCACTGTCTGCCTTTCCAGAAAACAAGGGCGTGTCTGCCCTGTTTTCTGAGAGTGGCGAGGGCAGATTCTGTATCTTCCTATGCAGTTACCTGCAATGGTGCACGGAGGGGGGGGGGTTCTGAGTACCCAGAAACCCCCCCTGATGGGCCAATTATTTTTTCCAGAGACAGCTATGTCTCTAAAATGCATGGGCCGCCTGCCGCCAGTCTCCTCCTCTCAGCACTAGGTACAGTATGTTTGTGTGTATATATGTACAGTGTGTGTGGTATGATATGTATGACTTTGCAATGTGTATGTGATTGCAGTGCTACTGTGTGTGGTATGATATGTATGTTTGTTTAGTGTACTATGTATGTGTGTGCAATGTTTGTGGTGAGCTATATATGTGTGTGTGGTATGCTGTGTATGGTCATTTTGTACTATGTATGTGTGTGCAATGTGTCAGGTGATGTGTGTGTGTATTTGTGTGGGATACTGGGTATATATGTATATATTTTTTGCACTCAAAAACACTTGAAAGTTCTTAAAGATAATTTTTGCAGTTTCTTTCAGACCAAAGATCAGATGGAGATGGAACTGGTAGCTCTGGAATAGACCTATTGCAGAGTTACCAGTTCCATCTCCAACTGATCTTCGGTCTGAAAGAAATCGCAAAAAGTATCTAAGAACTTTTAAGAACTTTCAAGTGTTTTTGAGCGCTCCTTTGACAACCATTGTACTCCATTACGTTTTTGGTTCTCCGCTGGCAAAAGGACCTGTCTGGGATTAGCCGCCAACTCCCCCAAGGACTATTGTATTTTAGGTGGTTTTGTAACCAAGTGTCAGAGCAATTTGGTTATTTTGTCTTGCTATGTTTTGTACTATGTATATGTGCGTGTGGTGTACTATGTATAGTGTGTGTGTGTGCGTGCGCAATGTGTGTATTTGTGTGGTGTGCTATGTAATGTATATGTGTGTGCTATGTATGTGTATTGATAAAGATGGAAGCCATATTTGTTCATAGGACTCCATTTTATAATTGACATTTTACAAGCTGTTTCAAATTGTTTTTCAGCTTAGAACTGACACAGGAAAGAGTATAGACCTGTACTTTGTTTGAACCCATATTGTGAAGCTATGATCTTTATCTAAGATATACTTTCCTTGCACAATTATATTGTCAGCAGCTAAATGTGAAGGCTTCAAAGGCATTTGTCAGTTTGCGGTATAACAGGAACGGAAGCAGAACCAGACATATGTAGATTATGAGTTTAACAAAAGTCCCCTGTTGCCCCACATAAAACCGCAAACTGGAATTATAGCGTTGCTAAGAAGATAGCAGTTTATTAACCAATAGGATAAGAAAAGTATGTTAACCAATAGAATTAAAGAGATCATTAACCAATAGGATTATGTTTTGTGTAAGGAAGCTACGCCACTGTATGCAAATATGTACCTCTTTATAATGTAATGTTTTCAGGAAATAAAGCAGCTCTGCACTATTATTCCTCACTGAACACACGTGGCTAGTTATTACAAATGTTAATTTGTTGACTGGTCACTGGCTGCAGCCGTGTATGAACCTGATGCTGACTGACTGAATGCGTGCTTGAACTTGGTTAAGCAAAGGGTGCCCTTTCCTGGGTTCACCTTTATCATATGGAGGTTCCACCGAGATCCCACATCACCTGTTGAACAGCGGACGACTGAGCGGACGGTTCCTGGACTGAGACTCAAAACTCATGCATGGTACGTAGAGATATTTCTCTGTAGACTCTCATTCCTGCTAACTGTCCACTCTGTTCCGCTGGGAGACAGGCATCGGGATCGCACGCACAAAGTTCACTCAGTAAACAGGTTTTTCTCATTTTCATTCTATCTCTTGCTTATATGTGCTTATATATGTGTTATAAAGGCGTAACAATGAATGAATGTGGAAGTAAATGGATTCTGAGTATTTAGAGTGTGTCTGCATATAACCAACTGACGGGTTGTTAAACTAAATGTTGCTGCGACCACTGTCTTGTTTTGTCTTATATTGAAAATTAGAACGTAGGTTAAGTTTGTGTTACTGCAGTCTATATGTGTAAAATATTGTAGAAAGACTTTTAAAAAAATAAGTCAGAGTTATGAAACAGACATGTCCCGTTTGTAAGTGTGTAGTACTCTTAGTAAAGGCACACCACAATCAGAAATTTTATTTACATTATATTTGTAATCCAGGAGAATCACCCTTATTCTCTGAACCGTGGGAAGAGGGGTTTAACATTTTTGTACCAATAGGTTGTCATTTTATTCTTAAAGTAAGAAATATTGGAAAAGATTGGTCAGATATACTGTCTGAATTGGAAGGTTCAGAACAATACAGTATATTGTACATAATATACGAGTCTAAGTTGTACTCATTGTAGAGTATCATTGCATCTGACTTGCATACCTTGTTAGTACCATAAAGCACGTCCTGTCGCTTTAAAAATTATAGCGTACAGAGTTAAGAAAAAAAAAGTCAGGAACGGAAGCAGTTTAAAACTTTTTTTCTCTCTCTCTTCCGTGAGCTGTAACCACAGACTGCTGCAAGCAATGAATGCAAGTTGAATGTCCTGTTAGAATTGTGTCTGCATAGCTATTATACATAGGTTAGGAGAGGGACATCCATTTGTTTTAAAAGCAGTAGTGTACTCTGCAGAAGAAGGGGTTTGGGAAAATAGAGAAAACCCAGATGATGTGTTCATATTGATGGGATGTCATTTCATTCCAAAGGATAGTGACATAGGTAAAAATTGGTTACAGTTCACCTCTGTTTCAGGCAATTGTCCTCACAGTTGTATCTCTGAGGATCCGTTAGATCCAGGCTACTGATATTTCCCGGATTTTGAATTCTTACTGGCCATAAGAATGGGAAATACAAATACTTACCCTTCGGATGAAGCACCTCGGAGTGCCATGGACATTATGAAGAATGTACATGGGCCCTCATTCCGAGTTGATCGGTCGCAAGGCGAATTTAGCAGAGTTACACACGCTAAGCCGCCGCATACTGGGAGTGAATCTTAGCTTCTTAAAATTGCGACCGATGTATTCGCAATATTGCGATTACTAACTACTTAGCAGTTTCAGAGTAGCTCCAGACTTACTCTGCCTGTGCGATCATTTCAGTGCTTGTCGTTCCTGGTTGACGTCACAAACACACCCAGCGTTCGCCCAGGCACTCCCACCGTTTCCCCGGCCACTCCTGCGTTTTTTCCGGAAACGGTAGCGTTTTCAGCCACACGCCCCTGAAACGCCGTGTTTCCGCCCAGTAACACCCATTTCCTGTCAATCACATTACGATCGCCGGAGCGAAGAAAAAGCCGTGAGTAAAAATACTATCTTCATAGTAAAGTTACTTGGCGCAGTCGCAGTGCGAACATTGCGCATGCGTACTAAGCGGATTTTCACTGCGATGCGATGAAAAATACCGAGCGAACAACTCGGAATGAGGGCCATAGTGAGCAATGCTTGAAGGGTATGAGACGATTGTTTCAATGGGCAAAAGTGACTACTAATGGCACTCTAGACCCGGATAGGTTGAAACAAATTAGAGTAACCTATGGGAGATATGTGAAGGATAATAATCTGGAACAGAGTCTTGATTTGTGGATTAAAACAGGTAAATTACTTCAGTATAAGAAAAAGTTAGAAGAGTTAAGACAAACTCAAGAACAAATGGCTCTAATTAATATGGATGATTTTAAAGATGCAGACATATCTGGACAGGAAACAATGATACATAGAGGTCCCAAGAAAACCAAAGGGTATCCTTACTGGGCATGTCCAAATTGTAGACATTGTAACCCACCAGATGATACACTATGTCCAGTTTGTCAGACACCCTGGTCTTACAAATGTAAAACCTGTAAAAGACCAAATGTTAGGAAATCTGTTAAATCTAAAAAGTTAATCAGTAAATGGTTGCCAGTGTTAAAAAAATAAAAGACCTACTAATTATACCTGAAGATGTGCATGCCACAGACTAATATATTGGTAGACTAAAAATTGTACAGCATGTAAAGTCAAGAGACCAAAAATGTCTCCTAAGAAAAATTTATGTATGGTCTCAAGCTTGGCATCTGCACCTCCAGTGTATAATTTACTTAAGGATTTGGTCCCTGCAAACTATATCCGGTGTGCACATAAGATGCTGTCACACCTGGTGTAACTGCTGACGAACCTAATCCAGTGCGCCAAAAGTTGCGCTGAACCACTGCATGATATAAAAAATTCAGAACTGTTAACATAACAGTTACAGAACTCCCTGATGTTAAACAACAATTTATGAAGTTCATTAGATATGTAAGAAAATTAAAAATAATTTAAACCTAGAAATAAAATCCAAAAAGGGTTATGAGTTTTCTGGATCCTGCTTAGTGATGGACAATTGAACTCAGGTGGCATGGAAATGCAAACATAAAACCAGCCTTTTTGCTTTCCCATGTGGGCTGGTCTGGTCCGTCATTAGGTAAAACTGGGGTCCAAAGGTCTCAGTTTCAGGCTGCTTTTGTCAAAGTCTCAGTTTCAGGCTGCTTTTGTCAAAGTCTCAGTTTCAGGCTGCTTTTGTCTCTGAAACTGCATGCTTATCAAATTGTGTAAAGAAATTATTCATAAATTGTAATCAGTGTGTTTGCACTTTTCTGTCAATTTGTGCCACAGAATAGCAAAATATATGGGCCCTCATTCCGAGTTGATCGGTCGCAAGGCGAATTTAGCAGAGTTACACACGCTAAGCCGCCGCCTACTGGGAGTGAATCTTAGCTTCTTAAAATTGCGACCGATGTATTCGCAATATTGCGATTACTAACTACTTAGCAGTTTCTGAGTAGCTCCAGACTTACTCTGCCTGTGCGATCAGTTCAGTGCTTGTCGTTCCTGGTTGACGTCACAAACACACCCAGCGTTCGCCCAGGCACTCCCACCGTTTCTCCGGCCACTCCTGCGTTTTTTCCGGAAACGGTAGCGTTTTCAGCCACACGCCCCTGAAACGCCGTGTTTCCGCCCAGTAACACCCATTTCCTGTCAATCACATTACGATCGCCGGAGCGAAGAAAAAGCCGTGAGTAAAAATACTTTCTTCATAGTAAAGTTACTTGGCGCAGTCGCAGTGCGAACTTTGCGCATGCGTACTAAGCGGATTTTCACTGCGATGCGATGAAAAAGAACGAGCGAACAACTCGGAATGAGGGCCATAGTCTGTAAATTACTAGAGATGAGCGCCGGAAATTTTTCGGGTTTTGTGTTTTGGTTTTGGGTTTGGTTCCGCGGCCGTGTTTTGGGTTCGACCGCGTTTTGGCAAAACCTAACCGAATTTTTTTTGTCGGATTCGGGTGTGTTTTGGATTCGGGTGTTTTTTTCAAAAAACACTAAAAAACAGCTTAAATCATAGAATTTGGGGGTCATTTTGATCCCAAAGTATTATTAACCTCAAAAACCATAATTTACACTCATTTTCAGTCTATTCTGAATACCTCACACCTCACAATATTATTTTTAGTCCTAAAATTTGCACCTAGGTCGCTGGATGACTAAGCTAAGCGACCCTAGTGGCCGACACAAACACCGGGCCCATCTAGGAGTGTCACTGCAGTGTCACGCAGGATGTCCCTTCCAAAAAACCCTCCCCAAACAGCACATGACGCAAAGAAAAAAAGAGGCGCAATGAGGTAGCTGTGTGAGTAAGATAAGCGACCCTAGTGGCCGACACAAACACCGGGCCCATCTAGGAGTGTCACTGCAGTGTCACGCAGGATGTCCCTTCCAAAAAACCCTCCCCAAACAGCACATGACGCAAAGAAAAAAAGAGGCGCAATGAGGTAGCTGTGTGAGTAAGATAAGCGACCCTAGTGGCCGACACAAACACCGGGCCCATCTAGGAGTGGCACTGCAGTGTCACGCAGGATGTCCCTTCCAAAAAACCCTCCCCAAACAGCACATGACGCAAAGAAAAAAAGAGGCGCAATGAGGTAGCTGTGTGAGTAAGATAAGCGACCCTAGTGGCCGACACAAACACCGGGCCCATCTAGGAGTGGCACTGCAGTGTCACGCAGGATGTCCCTTCCAAAAAACCCTCCCCAAACAGCACATGACGCAAAGAAAAATTAAAGAAAAAAGAGGTGCAAGATGGAATTGCCGAGTGCCGACACAGAGGTAGCTACAGCCGTGGACTACCGTACTGTACTGTGTCTGCTGCTAATATAGACTGGATGATAATGAAATGTAGTATGTATAAAGAAGAAAGAAAAAAAAACCACGGGTAGGTGGTATACAATTATGGATGGACTGCCGAGTGCCGACACAGAGGTAGCTACAGCCGTGAACTACCGTACTGTGTCTGCTGCTAATATAGACTGGTTGATAATGAGATGTAGTATGCATAAAGAAGAAAGAAAAAAAAACCACGGGTAGGTGGTATACAATTATGGATGGACTGCCGAGTGCCGACACAGAGGTAGCTACAGCCGTGGACTACCGTACTGTACTCTGTCTGCTGCTAATATAGACTGGATGATAATGAGATGTAGTATGTATAAAGAAGAAAGAAAAAAAAACCACGGGTAGGCGGTATACAATTATGGATGGACTGCCGAGTGCCGACACAGAGGTAGCTACAGCCGTGAACTACCGTACTGTGTCTGCTGCTAATATAGACTGGTTGATAATGAGATGTAGTATGTATAAAGAAGAAAGAAAAAAAAAACCACGGGTAGGTGGTATACAATTATGGATGGACTGCCGAGTGCCGACACAGAGGTAGCTACAGCCGTGGACTACCGTACTGTACTGTGTCTGCTGCTAATATAGACTGGATGATAATGAGATGTAGTATGTATAAAGAAGAAAGAAAAAAAAAACCACGGGTAGGTGGTATACAATTATGGATGGACTGCCGAGTGCCGACACAGAGGTAGCTACAGCCGTGGACTACCGTACTGTACTGTGTCTGCTGCTAATATAGACTGGATGATAATGAGATGTAGTATGTATAAAGAAGAAAGAAAAAAAAAACCACGGGTAGGTGGTATACAATTATGGATGGACTGCCGAGTGCCGACACAGAGGTAGCTACAGCCGTGAACTACCGTACTGTGTCTGCTGCTAGTATAGACTGGATGATAAATAATGATATAAAAATATATATATATATCACTACTGCAGCCGGACAGGTATATATTATATAATGAGGGACCTGCTGGACACTGTCTGTCAGCAGAATGAGTTTTTTAATTTTTATAGAATAAAAAAACACCACACAAGTCACACGACGAGTGTACTTTTTCAGGCAGACAATCACAATATACTATACTGGTGGTCAGTGTGGTCAGGTCACTGGTCACAGTGGTCAGTGGTCAGTCACACTGGCAGTGGCACTCTGGCAGCAAAAGTGTGCACTGTTTAATATGTACTCCTGGCTCCTGCTATAACCTATAACTGCTCCCCAGTCTCCCCCACAATTAAGCTGTGTGAGCACAGTCAGATATTATACATAGATGATGCAGCACACTGGGCTGAGCACAGATATGGTATGTGAGTGTGACTGAGTCACTGTGTATCGTTTTTTTCAGGCAGAGAACAAGAACAGAACGGATTATTAAATAATAATAAATTATAAAACTGCACTGGTGGGTCAGGTCACTGGTCATCAGTCACTAGTATAACTCCTCCTAAGCTCCAGTAAGTAAATGAAGTGTCTCACTCTCACTCTCCTATCTATTTTAATTTCTAAACGGAGAGGACGCCAGCCACGTCCTCTCCCTATCAATCTCAATGCACGTGTGAAAATGGCCGCGACGCGCGGCTCCTTATATAGAATCCGAATCTCGCGATAGAATCCGAGCCTCGCGAGAATCCGACAGCGTGATGATGACGTTCGGGCGCGCTCGGGTTAACCGAGCAAGGCGGGAAGATCAGAGTCGCTCGGACCCGTGTAAAAAAACATGAAGTTCGGGCGGGTTCGGATTCAGAGAAACCGAACCCGCTCATCTCTATAAATTACATTGGTAAATATGTATTGAATCAGTGGCTACAAATGACGTGTAGACTTCAATGGAAGTGTGTAATATAATGTATTATGTAAGTTCTAATGGTTTATCATTAAACTCCAGCTAACCCCTGTTCGGAGTTGGGAGAGTGCTGGCTCACTCTCAGTGTTTTATTTGTGTGTGTAAAATAGTATTATCTTAATATAAAGTTTTGGATAAGTATAATAAAATGTGTTGTGGCCAAATGAATATTGCCCCAGCCAATAGCAAAGGGCTGTCATAAGACTAAAAATATGACATGTATTTGTATTAAAAAGATCTCCACAGTAAAATTAATATCTCTGTGTCTAAAACAGTAACAGTTCATAGGTAAATAATTAGGAACATGTTAAAGATGTAAGAAAATATTTTCTTTAATGTACAGCTCGTTACTGTTCCAGTTACAGTGTGTAATGAAATGTCAGAGAATCAGGAAGTGTTTGGGTAACTATTACAAGGGGTGGGGCCAAGTGATGAAGTAAACTAGGTATGAGTAGTGGGCAGAACTGTAGTCATAGTCCATACCCCTAAGATAGAAGTCTGCCCTCATGATACAATTACATTTACATGGTATAAAATCAAGATTGTAACTGTAAACTGTAACAATGCATAAATGATACCTCTGAAAGATGTTAGGTGAACATACATTAACATTGCATTACTGCTGATGCTCGGCATATAACAGTAAAGGAGGAAGGTTTATTTTAGAAATATCTCTGACGCACCTTACAACAGCTTAAGTCATTTCTAAAATTAATCACCTTTTGTACAAAATACATTCCAAGGGCATCACAGAAAACTAAGTTTTATATGATGCCATCAAAAGAACCACAAGTGTAAGGTATTTTTAAAAAGAACCCAAATGTCAACCCTTATTGCTATTCATATATAAAAAAAAAAAAATGTAGGGTACATAGAAATAAGTTATAATATGCACAAAACAAAGTACATTGCATTTCTGCTTATAGTAAGCATATCACTACAAAAAGGAGGAAAATGATTTCAAAAGTTAAACCTCCTCAAACATGTAAACAACTCATATCCTTTTTAGGACTGATCACTTATTGCAGAGAGTATATTGTAGGCGCATCACAGAAACTACAAGTGTTATATGATGCCCTAAAGGGACTGTCACAACTGAGGGCCTGAGCTGACGGAAGGCAGCCTCAGTTGTAGGGGCTGAGATGTACCGGAACCTGGGAGGTTGTATCAGACCCCTGGACATGTAAGTAACATGAAGAGAAACCGCCCGAAGGCGTGACCACGACAACTTGAGTAAAAGTCAATGATATTTATTTATGACAAACTCCATGCATCACAGTAGCAGTAAAAAGTAACATAAAAATCAGCAGAGAAATAATAATACAGTTCCTGGGTACTACAGGGTGGCAGGGGCCACAGAGCTCTGGTGGTATGAGACAGTTCTTATTATCTGCAAGTTGGAAAGTCCTTACCAGGCTCAACTGTAGCAATGAGGAAAGCCCAGGGTCGTACCAGCTGGTGTTCCAGGGAAAGCTGGACTGCTGTAGATAAAATGCTGCTGTGGGTACTGGTTAGAACCAGACAGGTGTTGGCACGGAGTGGATACTGGCTGGAACCAGTTAAATAATAAATAAAGCTTGAGAGCGATGCAATGTAGATGAAATGTAGAATTTGAGAGCGGAGAAATAATAATACCGGTGGAGAGTGGTAAACTGCAGAAAGGACACCGGCCCTTTAAGAGAAGCTGTACACTGCTGGAAGCTGAGCTGGAAGCTGAGCTGGAAGCAGGTGATGTTGTAGCTGGAAACAGGTGAGTCCAGAATGGATCGGAGAGTCAGGCTACACCGCAGATGGAATGCTGGTGCGGGTCTCTATAGCGGAAGTCTGGAGACAGGAGCTGGAACCTGAAAGACATTCACAGAAGAGAGACAAACTGGAACTAGGTTTGACAACCAAAGCACTGACGCCTTCCTTGCTCAGGCACAACCTATTTATACCTGCAGCAAGGAAGGCATTGGCTAGGCAATTATGCAAATTAATAATACTGACAACGGATTGGTAGGAATGATCAGCTGACAGAATCCAAGATGGCTGCGCCCATGCAGACACTTGGAGGGAAGTTTGGATTGTAATCCATGTGGTCTGGAAAACAGTAATGGCGGCGCCGGCCACCGGAGACAGGAGACGCCAGGCTGACAGATGCACATCCGACCACGCGGACACAGCGGAGGCCGCGGCTGACGTAATCGCCACTCTGAATGCAGAAGCTCAGGGACGGCGGCGGAGGCCGCGGGAGACGCCATGCCAGATGTATAAGGCGTTACTGTGACTGCGTCCAGAGAGACAGGAGAGGATGCGGGAATGTGCACATCAGGATAACAGTTGGGATCCGGTCCTGGAGCGCTGAACCAGCCTTAGGAGGCATCTGATAGGTAAGAAATGGCATCCAGATACCCGGATCGTGACAGCACCCCCCCCTTTAGGAGTGGCCCCAGGACACTTCTTTGGCTTTTGAGGAAACTTGGAATGGAATCTCCGGACCAAGGCAGGAGCATGGACATCAGAAGCATTGGTCCATGAACGTTCCTCAGGGCCATAACCCTTCCAGTCAATAAGATACTGAAGTTGACCG
The DNA here is from genome assembly GCF_028390025.1 of Pseudophryne corroboree. Taxonomy (NCBI): domain Eukaryota; kingdom Metazoa; phylum Chordata; class Amphibia; order Anura; family Myobatrachidae; genus Pseudophryne; species Pseudophryne corroboree. The sequence continues at coordinate 109,267,381 of NC_086454.1, read as the reverse complement.
TAACGGTGACGTGAGTCCAGGATCTTGGCTACTTCATACTCAACGCCTCGTTGAGTTTGGACTTTCGGAGTTGGAGGAAGTGAGGAATGAAACCGATTCAAGATTAGCGGTTTCAACAGGGAAACATGGAATGTCCTGGGTATCTTTAAGAAGGGAGGCAACTGGAGTCTGTAAGCAACAGGATTGATGACTTGATCAATTTTAAAAGGACCGATGTAGCGAGGTGCAAACTTCATACTGGGAACTCTTAACCTCAAATTCTTCATGGATAACCATACCCGATCACCCACCTTGAGAGCAGGAACTGCTCGACGCTTCTTATCCGCAAACTTCTTGTACCTGAACGATGCCTTGAGCAGAGCTGATCGTACGCTCTTCCAGATATTGGCAAACTGATGCAAGGTGATATCCACTGCGGGAACAGAAGTTGCTGGAAGCGGTTGGAACTCAGGGACTTTAGAGTGGAATCCAAAGTTGGTGAAGAATGGTGTTGAAGAAGATGAAGAATGATACTGGTTGTTATGACAGAACTCGGCCCAGGGAAGTAATTGAACCCAGTCATCTTGAGAGGAGGACACATAGATGCGGAGGAAGGACTCCAAGTCCTGATTCACCCTCTCAGTTTGACCATTGGTCTGAGGATGGTAAGCCGTGGAAAACTTTAGCTTGACTTGGAGGGCTTGACATAAACTTCGCCAGAATTTGGCTGTGAATTGAACTCCTCGATCTGAGATAATTTCTTCTGGAAGACCGTGGAGTCGAAAGATCTCTTGTATGAATACTTGAGCCAACTTGGAAGCTGACGGAAGACCGGTGAGAGGAATGAAGTGTGCCATCTTGGTGAACCGGTCAACTACCACCCAGATGGTATTAAACTTGTTGCACATGGGCAAATCTGTAATAAAATCCATCGACAAATGGGTCCATGGTCGACGGGGAACAGATAGTGGAACCAGTTGCCCCGCAGGCGACTGGCGGGATACTTTATGTTGAGCACACTTTGGGCAAGATGCAATAAACTCCAAAACGTCCTTTTTCAGAGTTGGCCACCAATAGGACCTAGAGATAAACTCCAGGGTTTTTTGGATACCTGTATGTCCGGCAAAGCGGGAAGCATGGGCCCAATGCATGAGCTTCTTCCTTAGTGTCGGCTTCACAAAACTTTTCCCTGATGGGGGCGTAGAGTCCATCCCTACCGTGGAGAATGCCAACGGACTTATAATAGGATGCTTGTCTGAAGACTCTGACTCATTTTCTTGCTCCCATGAGCGGGAAAGGGCATCGGCCTTGCGATTCTGAGAGCCCGGACAGAACTGGAGTTTAAAGTCGAACCTGGAAAAGAAAAGTGCCCATCTGGCCTGACGAGGGTTGAGACATTGTGCGCCTTTCAGATATAGAAGGTTCTTGTGGTCTGTAAGGATGGTGATTGAATGAGAAGCTCCCTCCAACAGATATCTCCACTCCTCTAGAGCGAGCTTGATGGCTAGCAACTCCTGGTCGCCAATGGCATAGTTGCGCTCCGCTGGGGAGAACTTCCGTGAGAAGAAACTGCAAGGATGTAAATGGCCATCTTTAGCCCTCTGAGATAACACCGCTCCTACTCCAACGGAGGAGGCATCCACCTCTAGGATGAAAGGAGAGTCGATGTCAGGCTGTTTCAGGACAGGCGCAGAGATGAACCTCTGTTTTAAAAGATGAAAAGCTTGCATGGCTTCTTCAGACCACTTGGACGGGTTAGCACCCTTCTTGGTGAAAGCAGTAATAGGCGCCACAATGGTGGAAAAGTCTCGTATAAACTTTCGGTAATAATTGGCGAACCCTAAGAACCTCTGGACCCCTTTGAGGGTTAAGGGTACCGGCCAATTCTGGATTGCTTGTAGTTTCTCAGGATCCATCTCTAGTCCGGAACCGGACACAATGTACCCTAGAAACAGAATGGACTTGACTTCAAAGACGCATTTCTCTAATTTGCAATAGAGATGATTGACACGGAGACGGGACAGAACCTCCTTTACCCAAAAACGATGTTCCTCTAAATTGTTGGCAAAAATGAGGATATCATCTAGATAGACCACGACATGACGGTATAGAATGTCTCTGAAGATCTCATTGACGAAATGCTGGAAGACAGCTGGAGCATTGCTCAATCCGAAGGGCATGACGAGGTACTCATAATGTCCGTCACGGGTGTTAAATGCGGTCTTCCACTCGTCACCCTCACGGATCCGGATGAGATTGTATGCACCTCTCAAGTCCAGCTTTGTAAAGATGGTAGCTCCGCTAACTCTGTCAAAGAGCTCAGTAATCAGGGGTAAAGGATAGCGGTTCTTGATGGTAATGTCGTTCAAACCTCTGTAGTCGATGCACGGCCGCAGACCACCATCTTTCTTTTTTACAAAAAAGAAGCCTGCGCCGGCTGGAGAAGAAGAAGGTCGAATGAACCCCTTTGCTAGGTTCTCTTTAATGTATTCCTCCATAGAATGCGTCTCGGGCAGAGACAAAGGATAAGTTCGGCCTCGAGGTGGAACCTTCCCTGGAACGAGATCAATCGGGCAGTCCCATTCTCTATGAGGAGGAAGGATATCAGCAGAAGCTTTACTGAACACATCCGTGAAATCTTGATATGGAGGAGGTGGAACATCAGACGACCTGGGGGAGGAAGAACAGACAGGCAACACTTTAAACAAACATGTCTCAGCACAGGAGGGACCCCATGCCAGGATTTGCGTAGTCGTCCAATCAATTGTAGGATTGTGAAGACGGAGCCATGGAAGGCCCAGGACCACAGGATGTGTGGCTCTTGGAATCACTAAAAGTGACATAAGTTCGGAATGAAGAACTCCCACTCTCAGACGAACTGGTAGAGTCCTTAGAGCAATAACTGTATCAAAAATTTTACTGCCATCCACGGCAGTTAAGGAAAAGGAGGAAGGAAGTCTCTCGGTGGGTAGGGACCACCGTTTAACATAGGCTTCGGTAATAAAGTTCCCAGCTGCTCCAGAATCCAGGAGGGCAATGACGTTCTGATAACGTTGAGCAACTTGAAGCGAGACTGGGAGATTACAATCTTGAGGAGATGGAGAGGAGATCATTACTCCTAGCCGGCCCTCTCCTTGGCGAGCTAGGATTTGAAGTTTCCCGGACGTTTGGGACAGGCATGAATAGTGTGAGACGGGGCTGCACAATACAGACAGAGAGACTCAGAGAGATGTCTTCGGCGCTCAGCAGGAGTTAAACGGGAACGGCCAATTTGTATGGGTTCATCTTTAGTTGGTGACAGTTGGCGAGGAGGAGGAGCAGAAGATTTTGGAGCAGATGATCTTCCACGCTCAGTTGCTCTCTCTCTGAAACGTAAGTCAACTTTTGTACAAAGTGAGATTAGCTCATCTAACTTGGAGGGTAAGTCTCTGGTAGCTAACTCATCTTTAATACGCTCGGATAAACCATGCCAGAATGCAGCATACAGGGCCTCGTCGTTCCATGCCAGTTCAGATGCCAGGATCTGGAACTGTATAAGATATTGTCCTACAGTATGTGATCCCTGGCGTAAACGGAGAATCTCAGACGAAGCTGAAGTTACCCGGCCTGGCTCGTCGAAGATGCGCCTGAATGTTGACACGAATGCAGTGTAAGAAGATAGCAGGGTGTCGGACCTCTCCCATAACGGTGATGCCCAGTCAAGGGCTGAGCCACTGTGAAGTGAGATGATGTAGGCAATTTTTGTACGGTCACTGGGAAAATTGCCAGGTTGTAGCTCAAACTGAATCTCACACTGGTTGAGAAATCCCCTGCAGAATCTTGGAGATCCGTCAAATTTTGCTGGCGTTGGAAGATGAAGACGTGGAGCAGAAACGGGTAAGGTGGGTGGGGTTATAGTTGGAGTCACTGTGGTTGACGCCCCAGATGCGCCTGATCCACGGAGAGTTGTCTGAATCCCATCCAGCCGAGTAGAGAAATCCTGGAGACAGCGGATGATGTGGCCCTGTGCAGCCTCCTGATGTTCAAGTCGGGCTGCCAGTTCTTGCATCGGCCTGGCCGCTTGATCCTGGTCTCCGGCTGGATTCATTTGGTCAGTGCTTACTGTCACAACTGAGGGCCTGAGCTGACGGAAGGCAGCCTCAGTTGTAGGGGCTGAGATGTACCGGAACCTGGGAGGTTGTATCAGACCCCTGGACATATAAGTAACATGAAGAGAAACCGCCCGAAGGCGTGACCACGACAACTTGAGTAAAAGTCAATGATATTTATTTATGACAAACTCCATGCATCACAGTAGCAGTAAAAAGTAACATAAAAATCAGCAGAGAAATAATAATACAGTTCCTGGGTACTACAGGGTGGCAGGGGCCACAGAGCTCTGGTGGTATGAGACAGTTCTTATTATCTGCAAGTTGGAAAGTCCTTACCAGGCTCAACTGTAGCAATGAGGAAAGCCCAGGGTCGTACCAGCTGGTGTTCCAGGGAAAGCTGGACTGCTGTAGATAAAATGCTGCTGTGGGTACTGGTTAGAACCAGACAGGTGTTGGCACGGAGTGGATACTGGCTGGAACCAGTTAAATAATAAATAAAGCTTGAGAGCGATGCAATGTAGATGAAATGTAGAATTTGAGAGCGGAGAAATAATAATACCGGTGGAGAGTGGTAAACTGCAGAAAGGACACCGGCCCTTTAAGAGAAGCTGTACACTGCTGGAAGCTGAGCTGGAAGCAGGTGATGTTGTAGCTGGAAACAGGTGAGTCCAGAATGGATCGGAGAGTCAGGCTACACCGCAGATGGAATGCTGGTGCGGGTCTCTATAGCGGAAGTCTGGAGACAGGAGCTGGAACCTGAAAGACATTCACAGAAGAGAGACAAACTGGAACTAGGTTTGACAACCAAAGCACTGACGCCTTCCTTGCTCAGGCACAACCTATTTATACCTGCAGCAAGGAAGGCATTGGCTAGGCAATTATGCAAATTAATAATACTGACAAAGGATTGGTAGGAATGATCAGCTGACAGAATCCAAGATGGCTGCGCCCATGCAGACACTTGGAGGGAAGTTTGGATTGTAATCCATGTGGTCTGGAAAACAGTAATGGCGGCGCCGGCCACCGGAGACAGGAGACGCCAGGCTGACAGATGCACATCCGACCACGCGGACACAGCGGAGGCCGCGGCTGACGTAATCGCCACTCTGAATGCAGAAGCTCAGGGACGGCGGCGGAGGCCGCGGGAGACGCCATGCCAGATGTATAAGGCGTTACTGTGACTGCGTCCAGAGAGACAGGAGAGGATGCGGGAATGTGCACATCAGGATAACAGATGGGATCCGGTCCTGGAGCGCTGAGCCAGCCTTAGGAGGCATCTGATAGGTAAGAAATGGCGTCCAGATACCCGGATCGTGACAGGGACAAAATGCACAAGGTGCATTACTCATGACACAAGAACAGCTAAATGCTTTTTATCAGTTAAAAATAGACATAATATCAGCACCAGCATTAGGACTTCCTGATTATGCAATGCCTTTCAATTTGTTTTGTTGTGAAATTTCAGGCCATGCGCAAGGCATATTAACGCAGGTACATGGTGACAAACAGCGACCCCTAGCGTATTATTCAGTACAGTTAGACCCAGTCATACGGGCAGCACCAACATGTGTCAAGTCAGTAGCAGAAGCATCGTTATTGTTAGACAAAGCTGCTGATATTGTTCTGGGTCATCCCTTAACTGTACAGGTGCCTCACTCAGTGACTGAAATTCTGAACCAAGCGCAGACTAAACATTTATCTGCTGCTAGACTAACCAAATATGAAGTAGCATTGCTTACACCATCCAATGTCACTATCAAACATTGTACTTCTTTGAACCCAGCTACATTATTGCCGCTGGTTTCAAAAGAGGGGAATGGTGCAAGTGATGATGAAATGACAGTGACAGGCACAGAAAACCAATCAAATTTTTCAATTTCTATACACAATCAAGAACATGATTGTATAGAGTTAATGAATCTTGAAGCCGCAAGTAAACCAGACATACAGGAACATCCTCTACTAAATGCAGATTTACATTTATTTGTGGATGGCTCCATGTACTATGTGGATGGGGAACCGCATACAGGTTTTGCAGTTACCACAGAAACAGACATCTTAATACAGGAACCCTTGCCATCAGGTAGTTCAGCACAGGAGGCAGAAATTAGGGCACTGATAGCAGCCTGTATTTATGCTGAAGGTCAAACAGTTAACGTTTATACAGACTCAAGGTACTGCTTTGGTATTGCCCATGACTATGCAGTTATCTGGAAGAGCAGAGATTTTATAGGTTCTTCAGGAAAACCAATAAAACATGCAGACTGTATTAGGGCATTATTTGCTGCCTTTCAATTGCCAAAGAAATTAGCAGTTATAAAGGTCAAAGCGCACACTAAAGAGGATACTGCAGAGGTCAGAGGAAACGCTCTAGCTGATCAGGCTGCAAAAGCTGCAGCAGTCCAGCCTCTGCCAGACACTCAGGTGATGTTAACTGTCACACCAGAGTCATTAGACTTACAGTTATTGTGCAAATTACAAGCACAAGCCTTAGGCAAGGAGAAAAAGATTGTGAAAAATTAGGTGGGCGAATACACGGTGACAGATGGATGGTGGAAAACCGTATCTGTTTACCACGCTCACTTTACCCAGTCTTAGCACAAATATTGCATGGAAAAACGCACCAATCCAGAGATGCAATGGTGAGGATTCTGAACCAGCATTGGGTAGCACCAGGTTTCACACAAGCAGCACAGGCTTATGTTGCAGGGTGTGTAACTTCTGCTTTACATAACCCAGGAAAGGTTGTGAAGGTACCAGCAAAAAGTACCCCACAAACCTGCTACCCCTTTCAGAGATTACAAATAGACTTTATCCAGTTACCTAAATGTTCTGGGTATGAAAATGTACTTGTGTGCAAAGACCTATTCTCAAATTGGGTAGAAGCTTGGCCTTGTAGAGCAGCAAATGCCAAGACAGTTGCAAAGAAGCTAATGCAAGAAGTAATATGTAGATATGGAGTACCTTAAGTTATTGAAAGCAACAGAGGTACCCATTTCACAGGAAAAGTATTAGGCAAAATTCTGTCAAATTTAGGTGTTACTCAGGCCTTTTACACTCCCTATAGGCAGAGTAGTAAACATGTAGAAAAACTTAACTATTACCTTAAAACTAAAGCTATAAAAATAAGTTACAGAAACAGGCAAAACATGGCTAGAAGGTTTACCCATTGCTTTGTTCTCACAAATACTTCAAGTGAAAAGCATGGGTTAATACCATATGAAATCTTATTTTGGTATTGTTGCTAGGACAGTATGCTGTTTTCCACAGCAACTGCAACATGAACATGGTGACTTAACTTATTATGTAATGCATATACAACAGCAACTAACCAAATTGCATGGCAAAGTTTTTGATTCTATTCCCAGATTCCAACTGTTCCCAAGACTCACATGAACTAAAGTAAGGTGATTGGGTGGCCACTAAGAAAGAGAAAGTCTCTTGAACCCAAATTCAAAGGACCGTTTTAAGTTCTGTTGACTACCGCCACTTCAGTCACGTTGAGTGAAAGAAACTCGTAAATAAACGCATCTCATTGCAAGAAAGTGACAAAGGAAGTATTATCCAACCACGATACACAATCAAAATATATAGATACAATTTAATAGGCCCCAGCCCATATAAGGGTCTGGGGGATGTATAATGTGTAACTTAGTTCTTCTTGTTAGCATGGTTATTCTTATATAAACAGTAATGATTGAATCTTACTTATATGAGGAGTCAAGTGATAGTGCAATAATCAGTAACTATGCCAAAAATAACAGAACAAAAGGGAATACACATAGGATGTCAACAATTACCCAGGTAAAGACAAATAGGCATAGAAGATGCTAGTCATTGAATGTAAAACAGGACCAATATAAACAGTTGTCACTAATTATTTACTGTATCTGCAGGCTATTGTGTCACGTTACAAACTGTATATGTAGTTAAATGTTGCACTTATTTAACTAATGATACTAACCCAGAAGATATTATTGATGAAAAGATGAATGAAGTAATACAGTTGAAAAATCAGTTTGCTACTAATCATAATTATACCAGTGTATTTCCAGATTCTTTCTTTTCTTGGTTTTATAAACACTATACAACCAATTGCTTTTCAAGAATATTATCTATTGTTGCTTAGGGACTTGTTTTGCTGTTAATTGCATATTTTATGGTAAGGCTTATTATTTGGATACTGACACTAAAATGTTTTTCTACCTAAGGCATTGCTGAAACTGCTAAACCGCAACCAATTTATATGAAACTTATTGGAGGAGCTATAATATACAATTCCACATTCTTCTACTGTGATACCTGCCACACCAGATACACAGAAGCTTCCAGCTGTCCCTATTGCTATGATGATGTGATCTAAAGGAACATTGCTGTCACAATATGAAGTTATTAACATTTTCTAGGACTATGAACAATTATAATAATCTCATTTTGAGAAACCGCTTCTGTTTTGTGAACTTTCTCTTGTGGTTAGGAATAAGAGGATAGGGAACATTGGTTCTACCCGAGCATAGGGATGTTGAATGGACTAGCCCATGCCTGGAGTGCCCTTATGGTACACCAGTCGTGAAAGTAGGTGTCCCTATAGAATCAATGACCAGGTAAAGGAAGGGTAAAATAAAATTAGAAACAAAGAGGGGAAGTTGATAAAGATGGAAGCCATATTTGTTCATAGGACTCCATTTTATAATTGACATCTTACAAGCTGTTTCAAATTGTTTTTCAGCTTAGAACTGACACAGGAAAGAGTATAGACCTGTACTTTGTTTGAACCCATATTGTGAAGCTATGATCTTTATCTAAGATATACTTTCCTTGCACAATTATATTGTCAGCAGCTAAATGTGAAGGCTTCAAAGGCATTTGTCAGTTTGCGGTATAACAGGAACGGAAGCAGAACCAGACATATGTAGATTATGAGTCCCCTGTTGCCCCACATAAAACCGCAAACTGGAATTATAGCGTTGCTAAGAAGATAGCAGTTTATTAACCAATAGGATAAGAAAAGTATGTTAACCAATAGAATTAAAGAGATCATTAACCAATAGGATTATGTTTTGTGTAAGGAAGCTACGCCACTGTATGCAAATATGTACCTCTTTATAATGTAATGTTTTCAGGAAATAAAGCAGCCCTGCACTATTATTCCTCACTGAACACACGTGGCTAGTTATTACAAATGTTAATTTGTTGACTGGTCACTGGCTGCAGCCGTGTATGAACCTGATGCTGACTGACTGAATGCGTGCTTGAACTTGGTTAAGCAAAGGGTGCCCTTTCCTGGGTTCACCTTTATCAGTATGCAATGTGTGTTGTGAGCTACAGTATGTATGTATGTATGTATGTATGTATGTATGTATGGTGTGCTATGTATACAGTATGTGTGTGTGTGTGTGTGTGTGTGTGTGTGTGTGTGTGTGTGTGTGTGTGTGTGTGTGTGTGTGTGTGTGTGTTATGCTATGTATGTGTATGCAATGTGAATGAATGTGTGTGTGATGTGCTACTGTATGTATATGTGTACAGTATGGAAACCCCCCTCAGAAAATCCTGAGTTTGCCCCTGACCTGCCTCGCTAGCGGGCAGGGGGTAGACACCCCGAGTAACCTTAAGTTGATACTACCACTATTGTGATGCTGACATGAGCCGGATTCTTCCTTCAGACACCTCCTGCAGGCACTAGCATATTTCTGCACAGCAGCTGCCTCCAAAGGCGCAGCTGCTGTGCAAAACTATCCATCTCTGAATCAGAATGCAATAAAGTAGAAAATACAATACTTATAAAACAGAATTTAGTGGCAGTTACTGTATCAGCAAAAGGAAGGTTCCCAGGAAAGATGTAGTTGTTAAAAGTGCTAAGAATATAAACTTGTAAATATATATAGAGAGCCAATCAAAAGAGAATAAAACAGGGCCTATACTGAAGCTATTCTAAAAGAGATTAAACAGGCAATAAGCCATGCTAACATGCAAATAGAAGAACTTATTGCATAGTCAGTAAAAAACAGTGACAAATAGCTATTTGTTCCGTAGTGAAAGGAAAAAACAAAGAGAGGCACAGTGAGGCTAACAACTGAGACGTGGTTTTGAAGGCAATACAGAAATTGCAGACTACCTAAACAAATGTTTTTTGCTCTGTATTTACTGTTGAAATTTGAAAGGGGCCATCCATACCAGTGGGGAGAGTGTACTACAGACATTAATATTTTTACTATAAAGAGGTGTTACTTGAACTAGGTAAGTCAATGCATTCCAAGAGTCTTAAAGAACTAAGGGGCCTATTTATCACCATCCGCATCCAGGATGCGGATGACAGGTGATAAAATCGCCCAAACTCGCACTGCGATAATTGCAGGGATGTATCAATTATCGCATGCAGGGACACAGTTTGTGGTCAAGCTCTGTCCCTGCGATGCCTCTTCACAGCATCATCAGGGTATTTTTTGTAAAAAATACCCCGATGTCCTGCTGCGCATCCGCCGACATCGCCGCCGCCCGGTCGACGACCCCCCAAGCAGAATAATATACTCACCAGTCCAGGGTGCCGGTCCACGCTGCTTCAGGAGGCTGCCGGGCACCAGGTCCTTCTCCTGCGCTGTGACCCCCGATGCTGTAAAGTGCACTGCTGTTTTGAATTGTCACTTTACTGTACCGGAGTCATATTGCAGCATATGGCGGACACCGGCGCTCGGCAGCGCTCACCGGAGCAGCGGACACCGGCTCCCTGGACAGGTGAGTATGTTTTGTTTTGTTTTTTAAACTTTTTTTCTCCGGCAGGGTCCACAGATTATCCACAGAATAACAATGGGATATGATGGAGCGATAGCGGATTGGCACCAAACGATCACAAGCTTTCAGTCCTCCCAGGATGCAACGGGCCCGTCCATATATCCCCACCCACTGGCTCAGGCAAATCAGTTTTTTGGTTGGTGCGGTAGGAGCTGGACCATGGTCACAGGGCTGCTGTTTTTGGCAGCCCTAAGCTTTCTTAACTTATTTTTATAGTCTTACTACGTCTTCTGAGTGATCTTTCCTAACAGCATCTTATACGCACATTGGAAAGAGTCGCTCCAACAACTCTCCGCCGGGTCGCAACAACACTTACCTACTGTACAAGTGCTGTCTCGACGGGCGTCTGTGTCGGATATTCTAGCAGGTCCAGCAGACGTTACCAGGCTGTGGCCGGAGCATGGGGAGAAGGTAAGGCATCGGTTTCACTTAGAAGGGGAATAATGGACACAGCTGCACTGTATTGGGAGGAGACTACCAAACAGTAGCTGGCACGCCGCCACCACAGGTGCTCCAGCGCTAGGCCTTAGGGATCATAAGGCACCAGGCGTAGTATGAGGCTGCGATCCCTAGGGTTGATGTCAGCGGTGGGGAGTCAGATGCTCTCCTGGTCGCCCCTCCCCCCAGTTCATGACCAGTATCCGTCGGTCTCCCACCATGAACTGATTGCCTCACTTCTGTCTCAGACGCTACCACGAGAGGTCTCGGTCACAGCGTAGTCGCTGCGTCTGTGTACACTAAGCGCTACCGAAAGGAGACCCGGTCGCAGTACAGGCGTCTGTATGACTGGTTCGTCTGCATGCACAGTGCGTCTCTGTTCAGTAAAAGTTCCCGGAGTGGCAGTGTACACTAGTAGCGTCTAGATCCACTCAGCGTTCGCTATCGTATTGATCGATCTTGGAAGTGAGGTGAGTCTCTCTGTATCCCACTCTACTGAGCACTAAATTTCTATCTACCTTTTGTCAGTATGAATAGTTAAGTTTAGTGCCTATCGCATATGAGTCTGTGTACATTACTGTGGTTTTCTTCGCAATGCGTCTGAATACGTTAAGATCTGTATTAAACAGAATTCAGTAATATGTACTCCTACATACTTTGAAATGTGTTTGTAGTTGATAATATGCTCATGTGACTAATATATAACATGTGACTGACTGCTAGTGTGATTGCTGACTTTATATATGTTTGTCAGTGGTTTCTTCTGAGCCTCAATGCTGGTGCATGGGATGGGGTCAGATCAGTGCCAGATTAAGGACCACATGGTCCTGGAGCTGAAATTTCTGAAGGGCCTACTGTGTACCGTAGCAGAGGGTTGACCAGCAACAGTGGGGTTGTGACTAGGGGTAGAGCCCCTTATACACAATACGCCATGTAGAGCCCCTTTTATTCACGTTATGCCAGGTAGAACCCCTTTCTTTTATTCACGTTATGCTAGGTGGAGCCCCTTTTATAGACGTGTCGCCAGGTAGAGCCTGTTATACAAACTGCACCAGGTAGCGCCTTATACACATAGAAACAGGTAGCCCATTATACAAATTGCGCTAGCTAGCCGTCACTCACCATTCGGCGCCTGTGGTCCCCCGGCTCGATGTTCTTGTCATACTCCCGCGGTGGGGTGCAGGCAGCGTGAAGTGGCCAGGATGGGGGGCGGCCGGCCGGAGCAGGAAGCGGTGAGGGGCACTGTGGTGCAGGCAGCAGACGGGTGCTGATGGCACTGGCAGGGGCCTCAGGCCACAGTGACCCGGGTGCCCGTCCTGCTAGCCCGCACCTAAAACCGCCACTGGCAGGATCCCCTGAGCTGGACGAGCAGCGACCCTCCCAACACTCCAACGCTGCCCCTCCCAGTGCACATAGTGCAGCCGAATGCACATGGACTGAGCGTCCATAGACGTGCAGATCACGTCTATGGACGCCAATGTGAGCAACCCAGAGTCGCTGCATGCAACCAACCCCACCAACATGCCCATATCACCACACACACAGTCTGTTCCCCCCCCCACACTCCCTACACACACCCAATCTGTTTACCCAGTCCCTACACACACACACACAGCCTGTTCCCCAGTCCCTACACACACACAAAGCCTGTTCCCCAGTCCCTACACACACACACACACACACACACACACACACACACACACACACACTGTTCCCCAGTCCCTACACACACACACACACACACACACACAGCCTGTTCCCCAGTCCCTACACACACACACACACAAAGCCTGTTCCCCAGTCCCTACACACACACACACACACACACACACACAGCCTGTTCCCCAGTCCCTACATACACACACAAAGCCTGTTCCCCAGTCCCCACACACACACACACACACACACACACACACACACACACACACACACACACACACACACACACACACACACACACACAGCCTGTTCCCCAGTCCCTACACATACAAATACATACACACAAAAAGCCTGTTTCTCCCAGCTCTCCCACCACCCCATTCGCTATACACACCTCCTGCCTGGAAGGGCCAACACATATACCCTGTTCCCCACAGCCCTCTCACTTTCCCCCGTTTTCCCCAGTCACTGAGCTATGCCGACAGAGCAGGAGCAGACAGACCAACCAGGAAAAGTTGGGGGCGTGGCCTAATCACGGACCCGTGACCACGCCCTCTTGGGGGGTGGAGGGGGGGAACCCCTACCATTTAGCAAGCACCACTAGCCGGGACGGCAGAGGGGTCACAGGACTGTCACCTTGCGACCTGGCAGGCAAGTACACCGCTGGCTGCTGCTGTTGTACCCAGTGGAGGGGAGGCGCGGCGCCTGTGTGAGATCATGGCGCAGGGGAGAAGCAGAGAAAACTTTCGGCGCAGGGAGGACTTCTGAGGCTGTCTAGTGCTGCTGATGTGCTGTAATAGGAAAAACATTTTTTCCTGTTACGAACAGCAGGGGATCCTGTGGGCCTATTTTGATGGGGGGGGCCTGGAGCTGCAGCTCCATCCGCCCCATTGTTAATCCGGCCCTGGGTCAGATTGATATAACTTTAATATAGTAAAGTGATTACAGTCACATATTGTGTAGTACACTGTAAAAAGCTGATTATTTATCATGTCTAAGAGCGGCAAAGGTGACGAGGTTACATTAATAGTAACACCAACACTCAACACAAACACTAACATGTTTATCCTGCAAAGTGGGATTATCCTCTCAGGATCTGGCACATGATGGTTTATGTACAAATTGTTTTGCGTTTCAGCAGATTGCAAGGCAGATCCCTGTGCAACAGCAGGTAGATCCACCTTGGGCTATGTTTGCACAGACCTTGTCTGGAGCTCCCTTCTTACGGTATATCCCCAACAGCTTCTCCAAGGAAACAAGCTGATAAACCGAGTGTAAATATATCATAAAATTCACAGACTACACAAGATGATACATCAGATGATGATAGCTCTATATACTCTGCTTCAGCATATGAAGAACAGGTAGAAGGTATCAGCTCAGAGGATATAGCTGAATTAATTGGAGCAATGAAGGCTATTCTGTCCTTAAAGGATTCAGCAGAGCTGATGTTAAAAACTAAGGCACCTGTGTTTAAACGTCCCAAAACAGTTAGGGTCAAGTTTCCAAGGTCAAATAAGGTGACGGAAATCATGGAGGAAGCTTGGGCTACACCCAATAAAAAATACAGAATTCCAAAAAAATGGGATTCCTATTACCCTTTTCCAACTGGGGACTGTTTAACCACTTGCTTGGCATGGTCGCATCAGATGCGACCATGCCTGCAAGGGCTCTATCTGACCTGGTCGCACAGGATGCGACCAATCAGATAGAGAGTGTTAGCAGCGGCAGGGAAGATAAACTTCCCTCCGCTGCTGCTGTCAGAGGGACCGGAAGGTCCCTCTGCCTCCCTGCAATCTTCCCCTGTGTCTGCCATGCTGACGATCATTGCTGATCGGTCAGCACGGCAGGATCCCCCCCTCCTGCGGCTGCAGACATTGGCAGCCGCTGGGGAGAGTAAATGAGACCTCCCAAGCCACACCCAGCCCCCCCCCCCCCCCCCTGTATACCTTCAGGCTGTCCCGGCTTTCAAAATGAAAGCCGCAATGTTCCCGATGTTTCGATGGACACGATGTTCCCGATCGATGTTTCAATGTTTGGGGGGGGGATTAAAAAATATATTTTTTCCCTTTTTTTTTTTTACTAAAATCATTTGGGATAGGGTTACAGTCATGTTCTTCACCTAATGCAAGAAGGTCAAGTTTCCAAACCAATTATTACCCAAGGCCTAAGGGTTCGGTTTTTCAGCCATTTCAGTCGCAAGGAAATACAAAAGGAAAAACTGATCGTAAGCAGCCCCAATGCAATAAGTTTGGTAAGGCAAAGAAGCAATGGGCCACCAGAGGACCAGCTTCCAAACCAGAAGATAAGTCATCAGCCTGATGGTGCGGGATTCCGCCTGGGGGACCCCAGGGTAGGGGGCCGACTTCTTCAATTTGCACACATATGGCAGCAGTCGACAACAGATGCTTAGGTGCAAGAAGCGGTATCTCTGGGTTATGGTTTCCCTTTCAAGAAGCAGCCTCCTCGAAGGTTCTTCTGCACCAGTCCATCTCGAATAGAGGCGAAGGCCAGAGCCCTGCAAGAAGCAGTTCAGAAATTGCTTCAGTCAGGAGTAATTATTTCAGTACCCCCTGAACAATGGGGCAGGGTTTTTATTCCAACCTGTTTTTGGTCCAGAAACCAAATGGGTCGTTTTGTCCCATTCTCAATCTCAAAATGTTAAACAAATACATTTGGGTACCACGGTTCCACATGGAGACGTTACGCTCCATAGTTTTGGCCATGGAACCAGGGGATTACATGGTATCTCTGGATATACAGGATGCTTACCTGCGTGTTCCTATAGCATTGTCTCATCAGTGTTACCTCAGGTTCGCCATCCTTCAGCAACATTTTCAGTTCCAGGCCTTACCCTTTGGGTTAGCCACAGCCCACAGAGTATTTACCAAGATTATGGTGGTTATGGCAGTTTATCTCCGCAAGCAGGGGATAAGAATTTTTCCATACCTCGACGATCTTTTAATCCCGGCACAATCCCAGGAATTGCTCTTGGTCCATCTTCAACGGACAATAACTTGTCTACAGAAGCACGGATGGCTCATAAATTGGGCAATACCATGTCTGATTCCGTCACAACGGATGATTCACTTGGGTGCTGTATTGGATTCAAGTCTGTAGAAAATATTTTTATCTTGGAACAAGATATCCAAGGTGCAGTTAAGGACTCAGGAGTTGTTACACAGTCAAACAATATCAATTCATGCAGCAAGGGGAATGATGGGTTTGATGGTGTCAACATTCGACATGGTGGAGTATGCACAATTCCACTCAAGACCTCTGCAGCATCTGATTCTGGCCAGATGGAATGGAGTACATCAGACAATAAAGAAACAGACCATAGTACTTTCAGAAAAGGTAAAAAGATCATTAGCCTGGTGGCTACAGACATCCCATCTAGACAAGGGGAGACCTTTTTGGATATCAGATTGGGAGGTCCTAACAACAGATGCCAGTCTTCAGGGCTGGGGAGCAGTGTCCAGAAAATTATGGTTCCAGGGACAATGGACCAAAGAAGAAAGTTGCCTGCCAATAAACCTGTTGGAACTTCGGGGCCATATACATGGAACTGATTCAGGCAAAGGACACTGCAAGGAAAACCAGTCCAGATCCGCTCAGACAATGCAACGGCAGAAGCGTACCTCAACCATCAGGGAGGAACTCGCAGCCAAAAAGCAATGAAGGGGGTAAGTCACATACTAAAGTGGACAGAACTCCAACTTCCAGCATTGTCGGCAGTGTTCGTTCCAGGAGTCCTAAACTGGGAAGCGGACTTTCTCAGTCGACACACCATTCAAGCAAGCGAATGGGCTCTACACTCAGAAGTATTTCAGACTCTGGTAGACAAGTGGGGTTTGCCAGAGATAGATCTCATGGCGTCTCGTCTGAACAACAAAGTACCAGTATACGGGTCAAGAACAAAGGAACCCGGAACGATCTTTGTGGACGCCTCGTCAGTAAAATGGGACTTTCATCAGGCATATCTGTTTCCTCCGATCATCCTGCTACCCAGGGTGGTGAGGAAAATAAAACAAGCAAAGGGTGCCGTGATTCTAATAGCTCCGGTTTGGCCCAGAAGGCATTGGTACATAGATCTGCAGAGGATGTCGATGGATGCTCCAATTCTGCTCCCTCAACGTCCAGATCTACTAATGCAGGGTCCTTGTTATCACAGGCATCTGGATCGACTGTCTTTGACGGCGTGGCTATTGAAACCTCTATCCTGAAGTCAAGAGGATTCTCACAACAGGTAATTTAAACTATGCTCAGAGCAAGGAATCCCTCCTCAGCTCGTATTTATCACCGAATATGGCAAGCCTATATTCATTGGTGCAGTGAAAGAAGTATGGACCCAAAATCTTTCAGAGTATCCAAGGTCTTAGATTTCCTTCAGGCAGGAATGGAAAAGGGTTTGAAGGTGGCTTCATTGAGAGTGCAAGTATCAGCATTGACTGTATGGTTTCAAAAGAAAATTGCCAATTTACAGGATGTGCGTACTTTTTTCCAGGGAATGCTGCGCATTCAACTGCCTTTGGTTCCTCCTGCAGTGCCTTGGGACTAAGTCTAGTCCTCAAAGCCCTTCAAGTTGCTCCGTTTGAATCACTTAATAAAGTGGATCTTAAATGGGTGATAGCTAAAGTTCTCTTTCTACTGACTATGGCATCAGCTAGAAGAGTGTCAGATTTAGGAGCGTTGTTATGTAAATCTCCTTTTTTGACTTTTTATCCAGATAAAGCAGTTCTCAGAACTAGGTCTGGTTATCTTCCTAAGGTGGTATCTAAATTTCACCTTAACGAAGAAATTGTAGTCCCGGCTTTTCAGGTATCGGGACTTTCTGCGGGAGAAGCGTCGCTGGACATAGTCCGGGCATTAAGGATCTACGTGGATCATACCAGTGCCATCAGAAAGACGGATTCTCTCTTCATTCTCTATGGATTTCACAAGAAGGGATGGCCTGCTACTAAACAGACGCTAGCAAGATGGCTTCGAAAGATGATTTCAGAAGCATATTCTCAAGCTGATCTCCCCGTTCCTGCTAATGTCTCTGCTCACTCTACACGTAAGGTTAGGGCCATCTTTTCATATGGGCTCAATGGGCACTTATCCAAGGGCCCCAGGAGTATAAGGGCCCTAGACTGATAGCTGAGGGTCCCCTCTTTCTGGGGGTACCAGATTTTTGAAAATCGGCCATAGGGAACCTGAGATATCCGACTTCTAAGCAGTGGTCCCCATCCAAGCCTGTTAATTGCTCTTCCCAGCCAGATATCTTGGGTTCTGTCTTACTTAGAGTGTTTCTGAGGGTGTACTCCAAAAGCTGGGACTTTCCCCTTTTGGTGGACACTGGCAGTTTGTCTCTAGTCTTCCCACAACCAGAGATATCAACCTTCAAGCAGCTGGTCCCTCCTCCAGCTCCACACTACTGGTATGCAGTTTTATAATTTCATTGATGGATTGCTCTGGCTCCTAAACTCTGATCCCCAAGTCCCCAGGACCTCCTGAAACGTGGGACTCTCTAGATTTTTATCCTATTCAAAGCTAAGAAATCTATTTCCAGGAACTGGAGATATCTGCAATCAAACAAGCTGCCCTCCCACCAGCAAATGTTGAATATTAAGCCCACTCCACTATCCACCCCTGCCCTATGTATTAAACACTCCCTACCACCCTGGAAGTAATGTTCCAGGGCCCCTTCATTCAGCCCAATGCCCCTTCTACAGTTTAGTGTTCTCCCTCTCGCCCCTACCAGCACAGTAAAGGAGTAATTAGCAGATATTACTACTCCAGGACCTACATGCTGAGCGGAAGATAGAGCACCCTCTACCACCCGCGGGACATCAAAGCTGCCGCTGATAGCACCCCCACCCCTACCACTGGACGATGGGTAGGGGCCCAGTGCACTGCTGTGCCCAGGGGCCTACACTGCTGTTAAGACGGCCCTGCGTAAGGTAGGTCCTTCATGGGCAGCACAACATGGTGCTTCAGCAGAACAGATATGTAAGGCAGCCACATGGTCTTCCATTAACACATTCATTAGACATTATGCCTTGGATACTTTTGCCTCTCATGACGCTGAATTCGGGCGTAAGGTACTCCTGTCCAAGCAGGAGCGTTACCCACCACTAAAAATTGCTTTGGGAAATCCCATTGTTATCCTGTGGATAACCTGTGGACCCTGCCGGAGAAATATACGTTATGGTAAGAATTTACCGTTGATAACGGTATTTCTCCTATGTCCACAGGTTCCACAGGGATCCCACCCTGACGCACTTGATTTGAGGATCTTTATACTCACTAAACTCTTCCCTCTTACATGGAAGGGTGTGCATGTGTGTTCTTCTCACCTGAATAGGGTTCTACATAATGCTCCTGCCTAAATGCTTTGGAATCCAACTGATTTGTCTGAGCCAGTGGGTGGGGATATATGGACGGGCCCGTTGCACCCTGGGAGGACTGAAAGCTTGTGATCGTTTGGTGACAATCCACTATCGCTCCATCATATCCCATTGTTATCCTGTGGAACCTGTGGACATAGGAGAAATATCGTTATCAACGGTAAGTTCTTACCATAACGTATATTTTTTTACACTGTGATCAGCTTGTGTGTCCATTGGACACACATAGCTGGTCACTGGAGGCGGGTCCCGCAAAAGGGTGCTTATCGCAGTGCTGCCCTGTGATCTCGCCAGCCTGAGTTGGCGAGATTATCACAGAGCACACTGCGGTATTTTTTCACATTTCTTTTTTTGTAAATCTGGTCAGATCGCATTTCCCATTGCAAGTATGGGGAATGCGATGTGGATTACTAAAAAAAGAGTCAATTAAAGGGTTTGGAGCAGTTTTTCATGAAAACTGCTCCAACTGCCCTTTAATACATTCAGGTGATACTAAAATTATGTGAAAAGGGTGTGAAAACACTCTTTTTCACAATATTTTAGTAAAAATAATGTTAAAAATAGGCCCCTAAGGGAGAGATGTATCAAGCAGTGAAAAGAGTGAAATATACAAGTGGTCATAGCAACCAATTAGCTTTGAGGTACGTAGCATTTATCAAGTACATTCTATAAACTGATAGGTAAAAGTTGATTGGTTGCTTTACGCAACTTTTCAACTTGTCTACTCTTGAAACATCTCCCCCTATTCAGGAGTTGCAGCTCTATTAACCACAATTTTTAACCAGTGGCTGCTGACATGTATAATTGGAGTATGGCACATGCATCCCTTCCAACATTTGGGCGGAGGTGAACGGGACATTATGTACATGCCATAGATAAAAGGGGCCTGACCCCGTGGTATAGGGTGACCTCATGGTATAGGGTGGCTATTTGTAACGCACCCATTTTTTATCACGCTGGGATCAAGCTGCCGGGCTGCCCCCAGTCCCTACCCCTAGTGTAAGTATGCCATGCAGAGCACAGATGAGAGGGTGACTTCCCAAACTTTCTCCCTGCCCCAAAGGATACTGCTATCTGGGGGTATGAAACAAGGACAGTGCCGAAAAAGTGGGATTATCTGACAAATTAGGATAGTTGGGAGGTCTATACATGTAGTTCCACTATGCATAAAAGGCAATAATAAATAATATGCTACCTACAACCCTAGGAGCATTACATCACCAGTAAGGAAATGAGAGAAACCTTTTCAAATAAATGTAATTATTGACTATTTGAGGCAATATAATCAGATTAGAGAGCGAAATAAAAATTATTTGTATAGGTCAAATACATTTTTATTGCAGAAAATATATGTATAAAATTGCACCTGTTTAAGTGAAGTGGTATTATAGGCAAATTTTATATAGTGTCTTCACACAATGCAATTTATTTGCAAACGGAGCCAAACTTATTCCAACAGTGTATATAGGTGTGTGTGTGTGTGTGTGTGTGTGTGTGTGTGTGTGTGTGTGTGTGTGTGTGTGTATGTACAGTATGTGTACACAATTGTGTGTGTGTGTGTGTGTGTGTGTGTGTGTGTATATATATATATATATATATATATATATATATATATATATATATAAAGGAACTAAGACCCCTTAATTGCGCTAATATCTGATAAGCTCAAACCACTGAGAAATACCCCCGTAGCATCTTGAGGATGATCTGAGTGGCTGTACAGACTGGAGGGTGCATGCTTGTATTGGTATGCAGTTAATATACCGCCCGTTGGGATCACGGCTGTCTCAATACTGACACCGGAATCCCGACAGGGGTACTATACCGCCGCCAGACTACCCATGAGGTAGGTGATTTCCCCTCTATGGGTGTCCACAGCACCCATAGATGGAGAATAGAACCTGTGGCAAGCACAGCTAGCCCGCAAGGGGCTTCATTGCGCTCACCCCCCTGCCGCCATTCTAGCGCCTGGGATGCCGATGTCGGTATACTGACATTTGGCATCCTGTGCGGCGGGATCACATACCGATCCCCTTGTATTAGAGCAATCCTGGCTGCAGGATGCCATTCCAGGGACCCTGCTAGCCAGAAGCAAGCAGCAACGGTGCTGACTCCAGAGCCCTGCACCCTGTGCGATGGCACCACTTGCACACCCCTGCTTACTGTCCTGGCAGTGGGGTTGCTAGTGTGTCTCAATTTCTGTTTCTGCTTTTCTGGATTTTGGAATGTTGGCGCCATGTTTGGATAAGATATAGGTACTATCCACTACCTGGAAAAATGAACAATCTAGGCTTCACTACCCCCAACAAACCGCAACATTAAATCAATAGCTCCCACATTTAAAAGTACAGGTTGAGTATCCCTTATCCAAAATGCTTGGGACCAGAGGTATTTTGGATATCGGATTTTTCCGTATTTTGGAATAATTGCATACCATAAGGAGATATCATGGTTATGGGACCTAAATATAAGCACAGAATGCATTTATGTTACATATACACCTTATACACACAGCCTGAAGGTCATTTTAGACAATATTTTTTATAACTTTGTGCATTAAACAAAGCGTGTGTACATTCACACAATTCATTTATGTTTCATATACACACAGCCTGGGGATCATTTAATACAATATTTTTAATAACTTTGTGTATTAAACAAAGTTTGTGTACATTGAGCCATCAAAAAACAAAGGTTTCACTATCTCACTCAAAAAAGTCCGTATTTCGGAATATTCCGTATTTCGGAATATTTGGATATGGGATACTCAACCTGTAGTTTTTTTCCCTCCAACCAGCCCAATATATAGTTTTATGTTTAATAGCCCTCCTTCCCTCTCAGCTAGCGAGTTACTAAAAGAACAGTAGCCACAGATATAATAAACATATTGTCAAGAGACCCAATATTAGTAGCACTGAAATTCCTTCTAAGGAACCCTGACATTCATTTATTTGTACCTTCATTTAACCCTACATTTTAGACACTACAATATGTATTAAATGTCTCTGCAACATATCACATTAGGAGCTCCAACATTTAATAAAAAGCACCTATATGACATTAATATTGCCCACCACCTTCACATAATATTAATGCAGAGCCGTATTAACCCGTGGCTGGGCCCCTAGGCCTCCTCCGGCACTACAATCTTTCACCCCACTACAGCTGTCATTTGGAAGCAGAGGTTATACTGTACCATCATTTACACTTTCAGTATTCATATAGACACCGCTACCCAGTTGAAATATGGTCTACTGCCCTCTTTTCTCACAGTGCAATCATTCTTCCTATTCTTTTGAAATAGTGCTAGTGTGCTATTGGTCCGCTCCCCCCCTCCCCCCCCCCCCCCCCACTGTCTCAAAACAAACCTCAGCTGACTACAAGTAATGGTGCCCATACACTTGTGCGATGCCCCATAAAATCGCACCTGAACTGCCAAAGTGATTATCATGTGATAGATCGCATGGTAATCACATGATGGGCACGTCACCGCCAAATGGGAGCGGCGGCGGGTGCCCATTGCACATCGCAGTGCAATATATAGCATGTGTTTATAAAAACACATGCGATCGCACTGCGATTCGATAAATATTAAGTGCAGCACATACTATCTTGAGACGTGAGATTCGACCGGCATGTCTGCGCATCGCGTCGAAAGGTACCTAAAATGTGCATACAATCCTTCGATTTCTCTCACAGATGCGGTCGAAACCGAAGGTTAGTACCGATTATCTCACAAGTGTATGGGCACCATAACAGTGCCTCAGCAAGCAAAAACTGATGGGTCCGCTAGTCTCTGTGGGGGCCCCTAGGCTTCAGCCTAGTCACCCGTATGAATAATATGGCCCTGTCTACCAGCATCCAATAACCATAGGCGTGCGCACGGGGGGTGCCTGGTATGCACAGGCACCCCCTAATGTCCGACACCCCCCGCACACACGCCTGCTGCTGCCGACGATTCCCGCCTCTTGACGCTGAAGGGAAGAGAGCGCTGCGCGCGTCTCTCCTGCCCCTCATTGTTTCCCCGTCTCCGTCAGTCATTTAAAATGTATCTGGCTGTCAGCCAATCAGAGCTTGCGGACCAGCTCTTGATTGGCTGCCGGCCTGTGAGCTTTAATTGGCTCACAAGCCGGCGCTATATTTCAAATGGCCGCCGGAGACAGGGACTCTGAAGTGAGGTGCAGGAGAGACGCGCGGTGCGCTCACCTCCCCTCAGCATCAGAGACGGGAATCGGCGGCACTGGCAGCAAAAGGGTGAGCACAAATGGGGGCATATATGTATCTGGCACTGCTAGGGGCACGTGTATCTGGCACCACCTGGGGCATATGCATCTGGAACAGCTGAGGGCATATGTATCTGGTACCACTGGAGGCATTTGTGTATCTGGCACAGCTAGGGGCATGTGTATCTGGCATCACTGGGGGAATATGTATATGGCACCGCTAGGGGCATATGTACCTGCACCGCTAGGGGCATATATATCTGGCACCACTGGGGGCATATGTATCTGGCACTGCTGGAGGCATATGTATCTGGGGGCATTTGTGTATCTGGCACCACTGGGGGCATGTGTATCTGGCACCACTGGGGGCATGTGTATCTGGCACCACTGGGGGCATGTGTATCTGGCACCACTAGGGGCATATGCATATGTATCTGGCACCGCTGGGGGCATATGTATCTGGCTATTCAATTATAAACCAGTTGGTTTTTTTTGTGTGAAAAACACCCTGTTTTGTAGTCTTTGTCCCTGCCTGTGCTAGGCAATACATTCACCCGATGTGATCGCCGGCAGTGATGTAGCTACGGTGGGGAATGGTGCGGGGTCATGCAGCATTCGGCAGCATTTCCCTCACTAGCGATATCGCTAGATTGAGTGGCATGCAGGTCAGATGGGCAATGTCGCTTATGACCCGCGGGAGCGCACATCGTCAGCGACATAGTGGATACACACTGGCCAATTTTAACAATTTGACATTTAAATCCATCCCAACTTTCTCTTACGTCCTAGGGGATACTGAGAATCCGTTTAGTACCATGGGGGTATAGACAGGTCCACTAGGAGCCTTGGGCACTTTAAGAATTTGATAGTGTGTGCTGACTCCTCCCTCTATGCCCCTCCTACCAGACTCAGTTTAGAAAATGTGCCCGGAGGAGACGGTCACGTCTCTGGAAGCTCCTGAAGAGTTTTCAGCATTTATTTTATGTGTTTGTTATTTTCAGGCAGGACTGGATGGCACCAGCTTGCTTGCTATGTGGAGCTTAGGGGGGAAAACGGCCCAACCTCTTGAAGGGTTAATGGTCTCGTTCCCCGCTGACAGGACACTAGCTCCTGATGGAACTATTCGCAAGCCCCACCACGGCGAGTGTACATTCCCGCTGCACGCCGCCACCTCTAACAGAGCCAGAAGAATGAAGAGTGGTGAGTACTAAGCCGGCGTCCCGGTTAGCGGGTCGCCGGCCATTATGGTGGCATTAGGGTACGGAGACGTACGGGTTCTACATGGGGCAGCTGGGTCTCCAGACTCAGTACACAGTGCAGACGCACAGCTTCTGAGAGAGCAAATTGAGTCTAAGTACACTATATGTGTACACAGTACCCAGACTTGCATTACAGACTTAAAAGGAGACTGACTCCATTTTAGGCACAAAATTACCTCAGCCAGTATAAATAAGAGCGGGAAAACCGCGTGCCATTGAAGGGGCGTGGCTTCAATATGAGCGGATCCAGCAGCTCACAGGCACCATTTTCCCTACTGCAGCTGACACAGACACTGACTGACAGGGACGCGCAGCTCCTCCGGAGAGATTCCAGATTACCTCAGCGGTAACAGAGGGTCATAGCAAGGGGGGGAGCGGTTATTAGTGTACTAAGTCCCTAATCTAGGGACTTAGTCTGCGACCTGGCTAAGCTTGGCATTAGCGATAGGGGCGCGGTGTGCTGTCTACATAACCTCTGTGTCTCCCTGGAAGGGCTCTTTATGGGTTAATTGTGCATTTAACCTTTTCCTGTGTGTGTGTGCTGTCACTATACAGTATGTCAGGCAAAGAATGTGCGTCATGTAAGGCACAGTGTTCCTCTTCACCAGGGGGGTCACTAGTGTGTACTCAGCGTAGTGTTCCTTCCCAGGATAGTGGGGCTGAACTAGCATGGCTGGACTCCATTAGGGGGATGATTTCTTCAATTTCTACTAAGCTATCTCAGAACGAGAAAGAGACGCAATACTTAAGACAATCTATGACTGAGTTTATGAAAAGAGGCTCAAGGGGTCATTCCGAGTTGATCGCTAGCTGCTTTCGTCTGCAGCGCAGCGATCAGGCAAAAAAACGGCAAATCTGCGCATGCGTATGGGGCGCACTGCGCACGCGCGCCGTACATTCACAAAAGCCGATGCAGTTTTACACAAGGTCTAGCGACACTTTTCAGTCGCACGGCTTGCCGCAGAGCGATTGACAGGAAGTGGGTGTTTCTAGGTTGGATCTGCCATTTTTGAGGGAGTGTTCGGAAAAACGCAGGCGTGCCAGATAAAAACTCAGGAGTGGCTGGAAAAACTTAGGCGTGGCTGGGCGAACGCAGGGCGTGTTTGTGATGTCAAAACAGGAACTAAATAGTCTAAAGTGATCGATAGGTAGGAGTAGGTCTGCAGCTACTCTGAAACTGCACTTTTTTTTTGTAGCAGCACTAAGATCCTTTCGTTGGCACTTCTGCTAAGCTAAGATACACTCCCAGACGGTGGCGGCTTAGCGTTTGCACTGCTGCTAAAAGCAGCTAGCGAGCGAACAACTCGGAATGAGGGCCTCAGTACCCAAACCAGTGTCTCAGTCCCTTGCCATCTGTCCGCAAAAACGTACTTTGGCCCATATCCTGCAGTCTGACTCTGATCATGAATGGTCTGACATGGAGGAGGGTGAGGTGGACTTAGAGGTGGGGGAGGGTACTCTGTTGCAGGAAATAGAGGCTCTCATAGAAGCTATCAGAGAAGTTCTGAATATCCCTGATAGGGTGACAGACGAGAATGAGTAATCTTATTTTAATATAAAAAAAAAGAAATCCTCAGCCACTTTTCCTGTGTCAAAGGAATTAAATACCCTGTTTGAAGAACCATGGTTTAATCCTGATAGGAAATTTCAAATTCCTAAATAGTTATTATCATCCTTTCCTTTTCCTCCAGAGGATAGGAAGAAATGGGAAAATCCACCAATAGTGGATGAATCAGCATCCAGGCTCTTACGGAAAATTGTGTTGACTGTCCCAGGTGCAGCCTCCCTGAAAGACACGGCAGACCGCCAGATTGAGACAACGCTCAAAACTTTATATACAGCTGCTGGGGTGGCCCAGAGACCCACTACAGCATGTGGGTGTATTACGTGAGCCATTGCTAAATTGTCAGGTAACCTAATGGATGTGTTAGATACCTTACCACAAGGGGAGATTGTTTTGCTCCTGCAATATATACAGGACTCTGCGCACTTTATGGTGGAAGCCATAAAAGAAATAGGCTTGCTTAATGCACGCACTACGACTATGGCAGTGTCTGTGCGCAGGGGTGTATGGCTACGCCAGTGGACAGCTGATGTGGACTCCAGGAGGGGCGTGGAAGGCCTACCTTTCACAGGCGAGGCCTAATTTGGAGATGAACTAGACAAATGTATCTCCAAAGCTACTGCAGGTAAGTCCACATACCTTCCTTCTGCAGCTCCCCCAGCTAGGAAGGCCTACTTAGGACCCAATTTACAGTCTTTTCGGACTGCCAATTTAAGGGGCAAGCCCAGAGGTTCTTCTACAGTCACCAGAGGCGCTAGAGGAAACCACGCAAACCAGCTACTGCTGGTTCACAGGAACAGGGCTCAAGCTCTGCTTCCTCAAAACCTTCAGCATGACAGTGGACCGAGATGCCTGGAAGACTGGCAGGTGGGGGCCCGGCTAAAATTCTTCAGTCACATCTGGATAACATCGTTCCAGGATCCCTGGGTCATAGATCTTATTTCCCAGGGCTACAGACTGGAGTTCCAGGAGCTCCCACCTCACAAATTCTTCAAATCAGGCTTACCAGTCTCACAGGAGGCAAGTATAACTTTAGTGTGTTCACCAAGGTGATGACAGAGATGATGATGCTACTCAGCAAACAGGGAGTGAACATAATTCTGTACCTGGACGATCTTCTGATAAAGGCACTGTCCAGGGAACGGTTGCTGGACAGCATTAGCCTCTCAACCAGACTACTCCTGGATCATGGGTGGATTCTGAATCTACCAAAATCTCACCTGGAACCAACACAGAGGCTTCCTTTCCTGGGAATGATACTGGACACAGAGTCACAAAGAGTGTTCCTTCCCTTGGAAAAGGCTATGGTAATCCAGTTGTTGGTTCGGGCTGTCCTGAAGCCAACCTGGATCTCGGTGCATCTGTGCATTCGCATTCTGGGGGAAATGGTGGCCTCTTATGAGGCGCTTCAGTACGGAAGGTTTCACGCGAGGCCCTTCCAACTAGATCTATTGGACAAATGGTCCGGATCACATCTTCATATGCACCAGAGGCTCCGTCTGTCACCAAGAGCCAGGATCTCCCTTCTGTAGTGGCTACAGACGTCTCACCTCGTCGAGGGTCGGAGGTTCGAGACTCAGACTTGGATTCTGCTAACCACAGATGCAAGCCTCAAAGGTTGGGAAGCAGTCACCCAGGGGGTGCAATTTCAGGGAAGATGGTCAGGTCAGGAAGTGGTCCTTCCAATAAACATCCTGGAACTCAGGGCTATCTACAACGCCTTTCTGCAGGCCTCATCTCTACTTCGGAATCAGGCCATTCAAGTCCAGTTGGACAATGTGACAGCGGTAACGTACATAAACCGACAGGACGGAACAAAAAGCAGAGCAGCAATGTCAGAGGTGTCAAGAATTCTCCTCCGGGTGGAAAAACACGCCGTGGCATTGTCTGCGGTCTTCATTCTGGAGTAGACAACTGGGAAGCAGACTTCCTCAGCAGACATGACCTGCACCCAGGGGAGTGGGGCCTTCACCCGGAGGTGTTCCGATGGTTGACACGTTGGTGGGGATATCCACAAATCGACAAGATGGCCTTTCGACTCAACAAGAAGCTCAAGCGGTATTGTTCCAGGTCAAGGGACCCACAAGCAGTGGCGGTAGACACTCTGACAAATCTGTGGGTCTACCAGCTGGTATACATGTTTCCTCCACTTCCTCTGATCCCAAGAATTAAAAAATAATAAAAAGGGAAAAGGTTCAAGCAATCCTCATTGCTTCGGACTGGCTACGAAAGGCCTGGTACGCAGATCTTCTCAAGATGCTGCTCGAAGATCCGTGGCCTCTACCTCTTTGCGAGGATCTTCTGCAACAGGGCCCATTCATCTATTAAGATTTACCGCAGCTACGTTTAACGGCATAGAAGTTGAACGGCTGATTCTAGCCAGGAGAGGGATTCCTAACTATGATCCAAGCCAGGAAGGGGGTAACGTCTAAACATTACCACTGTATCTGGAGGAAATATGTCTCTTGGTGTGAGAGCAGACAATATTCTGCGGTGGAATTTTATCTGGAACATTTCCTGCTTTTTTTGCAGTCGGGAGTGGGTGTGGGCCTACATCTAGGTTCCATAAAAGTCCAGATTTCGTCCTTATCTATTTTCTTTCAGAAACAATTGGCTTCTCTCCCTGAGGTCCAGATGTTCTTGAAGGGTGTTCTGCACATCCAGTCTCCCTTTGTGCCTCCTACGGCACCTTGGGATCTCAATTTGGTGCTGCAGTTCCTCCAATCGGACTGGTTTGAACCGTTACAGGAGGTAGACGTAAAGTACCTTACATGGTAGACTGTCACACTGTTGGCCTTGGCTTCAGCAAGACGTGTGTCGGAGTTAGGGGCGTTGTCTCACAAGAGCCCCTACTTAATTTTCCATGAGGACAGAGCTGAACTCAGAACTCATCAGCAATTTCTTCCTAAGGTGGTGTCTGCGTTTCACATCAACCAACCTATTGCGGTTGTTACGGACACCTCTGCTACTTCAAAGTCTTTGGATGTTGTGACATCTTTGAAGGTGTATGTAAAGAGAACAGCTTGTCACAGGAAATCAGACTTGCTGTTCGTTCTCTATGATCCCAATAAAATTGGGTGTTCTGCTTCAAAGCAGTCAATTGCACGCTGGATCAGGCTCACTATTCAGCATGCTTATTTCCACAGCAGGTTTGCCGGTCCCTAAATCTGTACAGGCCCACTCTACTAGGTTGGTGGGTTCTTCTTGGCGGCTGCCTGGGGTGTCTCGGCTTTACAGCTCTGCCGAGCAGTTACTTGGTCAGGTTCGAACACGTTTGCTAAGTTTTACAAGTTCGATACTTTGGCCTCTGAGGACCTTCAGTTTGGTCAATCAGTTTTGCAGGAACCTCAGCACTCTCCCACCAGCTTTCGGAGCTTTGGTACTTCCCCATGGTACTAACTGGATTCCCAGTATCCCCTAGGATGTAAGAGAAAATAGGATTTTAATTACCTACCGGTAAATTCTTTTCTTGTAGTCCGTAGGGGATACTGGGCACCCGCCCAGTGCTTCGTTCTTTCTTCACTGTTACTTGGTTAAGTATTCTGGTTTGTTCAGCTGTTGCTGTTCCTGTTTCAGGTTTGGTTAGCATGGCTTTCCTCTTGTTTTGTGTGTGCTGGTTCATAATCTCACCACTTTCCTTATCTATACTTCTCTCAAGGTATGCTCGTCTTCTCGGGCACAGTTTCCTAGACTGAGTCTGGTAGGAGGGGCATAGAGGGAGGAGCCAGCGCACACTATCAAATTCTTAAAGTGCCCAAGGCTCCTAGTGTACCCGTCTATACCCCCATGGTACTAAATGGATTCCCAGTATCCCCTATGGACTACGAGAAAATAGGATTTTGGTACCTACCGGTAAATCCTTTTCTCTTAGTCCGTGGAGGATGCTGGGGACTCCAAAAGGACCATGGGGTATAGACGGATCCGCAGGAGCCTGGGCACACTATAAAGACTTAAACTGGGTGTGAACTGGCTCCTCCCTCTATGCCCCTCCTCCAGACCTCAGTTAGAAAACTGTGCCCAGGAGAGATGGACAATTTCGAGGAAAGAATTTATTGTTATAACCCGGTGAGTGTTAAACCAGCTCACACCTCAAACACACCGTAGACGTGGCATTCCGTAGAATACCAGCGAGCGGTATGAACAAAACACAGCCACATGCTGAGAGAATATGTAACACACCCATTGTGTCCACATAAGCAAAAATAAGACCCCGCACGCCATGTCATGAACAACGGTAGCAACTGCCAGACCGAGAAGACACACCCCCAGGGTGCAACCAAAAACAATAACTGCAGACACAGTACGCACTGGGACGGGCGCCCAGCATCCTCTACGGACTAAGAGAAAAGGATTTACCGGTAGGTCCCAAAATCCTATTTTCTCATACGTCCTAGAGGATGCTGGGGACTCCAAAAGGACCATAGGGTGTATACCAAAGCTCCAAAACGGGCGGGAGAGTAAGGACTCTGCAGCACCGAATGAGCAACCATAAGGTCCCCAGAAATCAGGGTATCAAACTTGTAGAGCATAGCAAAAGCGTTTGATCCCGACCAAGAAAACGCTCGGCAAAGTTGAGCTGCTGATATTCCTCGGGCATCGGCCCAAGAAAAACCCATCTTCCCAAAAGAATGGACCTCCACCGACTTCGGTGACGGCAATTCAGCCGTAGAACGAACATGCCAAACCTCACAGATTCAGCGCGTAACAGACTGCATAACGCAGTCTCCCAAACCATGCTGGGAAGATACCAGACAAACAGAGCCTCTGTTTCTCCAAACTGAGTCAAATTGACTACCTACATGCTCAAATCTCCGGCCAGACCTAGGGAATTCGAATCAGCAAAAGCCTAAATAGCCACCGGGAACAAAAAAGGCAGATTTCAGCGATACCCAGAAACCACTCTTGGTAGAACTACCAACCGAGTACTCAATTCCTCTCTATCCACCTGAAATATCAAACAAGGCTTTTGTGAGACAAAAACACCACTTCCGACACCCGCCGTGCGGACGTCTAAGCCAATAGCCTGACCACGTTCCAAGAGAGACATTTTGTAAAGAAACTTATTAGGCTTGCCTCCACTGGCTTGTAACGTATGGATAAGTACTACCTAGCTGAAAGTTCTCCATAGGAAACTTCCTGGATACACACCGAGACACATAATTACTCCAACGACGGTAGTAACGCTTTGCAGTCAGATCTTCCCTAGCCTGAAGAATTGAGGAAACAACTTCCCTGGGAACACCCATTCGGCTTAGGATATGGCATTCAACCGCCGCGCCGTCAGACGCAGCCGCGGTAATCCCGGATACACGCCCTGATCTTGTTTAACATTACCTCACGTAGAGGAAGAAGGCAGTAATCTTCTATGAGTAAACCATGAAAAACTGGATAGCCAACCTTCGCTGGCTAGACCGGATTCAAGAGAATCACCGGAACCTTTGATCATCTTACGCTTACCACTGTAAGAAAAGTGAAAGCGGAGAGGCCACATAGACCGACTAAAAACACCTCCGGTGTCACGAGGTTGTCCACTGTTATATCTTGAATGTCCTTTGACCTGGACCAATCTCCTTGAGGCCCCTCGTTGAAACGAGACGCCAACCTGACCAATTGTGACACTCCTCAAGGACTTGTCACGTCTGGGAAAGCTTCTCGATGATGACCGAATTTTCCCGGCTGGATATCGTGCCCGCAGAGGGAATCTATATCTCTGTCGTTTACCTCCAGAACGAAGACTGCTAATATAGCGTTTACCAGACTTCCCACTTAACTGTAAACTGTGCATCCTCTGCCATTGCCGCTTCGCTCCGTGGGGGTAATTCTGAGTTGATCGCAGCAGCAAGTTTGTTAGCAATTGGGCAAAACCATGTGCACTGCAGGGGGGGGGGGGGGCAGATATAACATTTGCAAAGACAGTTAGATTTGGGTGGGTTATTTTGTTTCTGTGCAGGGTAAATACTGTCTGCTTTATTTCTACAGTGCAATTTAGATTTCAGTTTGAAAACGCCACACCCAAATCTAACTCTCTCTCTGCACATGTTACATCTGCACCCCCTGCAGTGCACATGGTTTTGTCCAACTGCTAACAAATTTGATGCTGCGATCAACTCAGAATTAGGCCCCTTGTTCCACCATAGCGGCTTACTTACGCCACTGCTGACAAGTCGTCTGGCAGAACTAACACGGGCAGAACACGGAGAATACGTTCGTCTAAAATCGTTCTTAATTCAAGAAAGCTTACAGCAGACAAGTTTCCCAACTTGACCCTATCCTCTGGAAATACGTCCCCTGCCACGGACTGCTCCCCAGCTGCAGAGATCTGTACGCACGGACACCAGGATCTAAACCTGGATCCCTAACCTTCATTTCTCTAGAAGAAAAGAACCGAGCAGACACCACAGGAGTGCTGTCCTGGCCGTTTGGATTATAATCCGGTTCATGCGCCGGTGAGACCCGAACCGCATTCCAACTGGTCCCATGAAAACCGCTCTGGTATTAGACCTGCTCACCTAGGCCGCACCCATCTGTCTTATTAACGGAACATATTGATGAGGTGTCATCTCAAAACCGATCCAACCCTGGATCCTCAGACCTCTTTTCACAGGAAAAACACAGAAACTTAACCGGTCAGTATCTACTCTGAAACCCACTTTTGACCTCTGCGTCGTTGGGAACAACAGCCAATCCCTGTGCCGAAGAACAGTCAGGGAGAAACAACGATTTGCACCCGTATACAGGGACAACAAGACAATGTCCTTAACCTGACGCACCTCCGTATGGCGTCGCGCACTACCTCCCCTTCCAGAGGGGAAAGGCAAGATTTATTAGAAAAACAGTAAGGGGAAACCACCGTAACTCAGAGTGTTCCCCTTTGGCTTCTATAAATAACTCACAGGTCCTAGTCTATTTCCGGACTAACTGAAAATTAGTAGACCAGTGGTCACCGGAGTGGAGACCAGCCAGATAGACTCAGCGACAAGTCATGGATGTAGTGGAAACAGAAAACGACATCCACTTCTGCTAACCGAACAAGGCTGCAGAACTCTTACCTTTTCACCTTCCATTGTCTGCACAGAAAAGGAAAAAAGAGTGGCATCGAACCGGTGAAAACGACTGCATCCCACAAAAGAATGCATCACCAACCGTTGCGAAGGAGGCTAACTCCCGAAGATAGACTTACCAGTGGTATCCGCCGAGATTGACTGACCATAGGCCACACCAAACAGCTGTATACCTGCCACCAGCCTCTCCCGGAGACATCCTCCGCATTTTTCCGGTCACACCTCCTGCTGTCACGTGGCAGCCTGCTGTAACGTTATACAGTAGAATAAACATAGGCACGCCTACCCACTCTGGGTAGGGTAATTTTGTCGGATGTATACCCGAACACCACACTCCCTCAAGTGCATACAGTGATAATAAGGTCAAAGTATAGAAATAAAATTTCACTTAGCTGCCTGTGTATGATCCTTTGCGACCGGGCTCTGCGTCGACCAGGAGTAGACTGTCGTGATTTACTCTCCGCGTTGTGAAGAGAATAATATTCGGACTCCTTGAGAGGGTCCAATCCAACACT
This sequence comes from Pseudophryne corroboree, assembly GCF_028390025.1. NCBI lineage: Eukaryota > Metazoa > Chordata > Amphibia > Anura > Myobatrachidae > Pseudophryne > Pseudophryne corroboree. Next base: position 109,233,411 of record NC_086454.1, on the reverse strand, counting down.
TCACGGCCAATCTAGAGCTTAATCAACAGAGTAACCAGCACATGATAAGAATAATAAGATTTTACTCACCGGTAAATCTGTTTCTCGTAGTCCATAGTGGATGCTGGGAACTCCGTAAGGACCATGGGGAATAGCGGCTCCGCAGGAGACTGGTCACAACTAAAGAAAGCTTTAGGACTACCTGGTGTGCACTGACTCCTCCCTCTATGACCCTCCTCCAGACCTCAGTTAGGATACTGTGCCCGGAAGAGCTGACACAATAAGGAAAGGATTTTGAATCCCGGGTAAGACTCATACCAGCCACACCAATCACACCGTATAACTCGTGATACTATACCCAGTTAACAGTATGAAATATAACCGAGCCTCTCAACAGATGGCTCAACAATAACCCTTTAGTTAAACAATAACTATATACAAGTATTGCAGACAATCCGCACTTGGGACGGGCGCCCAGCAACCACTACGGACTACGAGAAATAGATTTACCGGTGAGTAAAATCTTATTTTCTCTGACGTCCTAGTGGATGCTGGGAACTCCGTAAGGACCATGGGGATTATATCAAAGCTCCCAAACGGGCGGGAGAGTGCGGATGACTCTGCAGCACCGAATGAGCGACCTCTAGGTCCTCCTCAGCCAGGGTATCAAACTTGTAGAATTTAGCAAATGTGTTTGACCCCGACCAAGTAGCTGCTCGGCAGTTGTAAAGCCGAGACCTCTCGGGCAGCCGCCCAAGAAGAGCCCACCTTCCTCGTGGAATGGGCTTTTACAGATTTAGGATGCGGCAGTCCAGCCGCAGAATGTGCAAGTTGAATCGTGCTACAGATCCAGCGAGCAATAGTCTGCTTTGAAGCAGGCGCACCCAACTTGTTGGGCGCATGCAGGATAAATAGCGAGTCAGTCTTTCTGACTCTAGCTGTCCTGGAAACATAGATTTTTAGGGCCCGGACTACATCCAGCAACTTGGAGTCCTCCAAGTCACGAGTAGCCGCAGGCACCACAATAGGCTGGTTCAAATGAAACGCTGAAACCACCTTTGGGAGAAATTGGGGACGAGTCCTCAATTCCGCCCTATCCATATGGAAAATCAGATAAGGGCTTTTACAAGACAAAGCCGCCAATTCTGACACACGCCTGGCCGAAGCCAAGGCCAACAGCATGACCACTTTCCACGTGAGATATTTTAGTTCCACGGTTTTAAGTGGTTCAAACCAATGCGACTTTAGGAAATCCAACACCACATTGAGATCCCAAGGTGCCACTGGGGGCACAAAAGGGGGCTGAATATGCAGCACTCCCTTAACAAATGTCTGAACTTCAGGTAGTGAAGCCAGTTCTTTTTGGAAGAAAATCGATAGAGCCGAAATCTGGACCTTAATGGAACCCAATTTTAGGCCCATAGTCACCCCTGACTGTAGGAAGTGCAGAAATCGACCTAGCTGAAATTCCTCCGTTGGGGCCTTCCTGGCCTCACACCACGCAACATATTTCCGCCATATGCGGTGATAATGGTTTGCGGTCACTTCTTTCCTAGCTTTAATAAGCGTAGGGATAACTTCCTCCGGAATGCCCTTTTCCTTCAGGATCCGGCGTTCAACCGCCATGTCGTCAAACGCAGCCGCGGTAAGTCTTGGAACAGACAGGGCCCCTGCTGCAGCAGGTCCTGTCTGAGCGGCAGAGGCCATGGGTCCTCTGAGATCATTTCTTGAAGTTCTGGGTACCAAGCTCTTCTTGGCCAATCCGGAACAATGAGTATAGTTCTTACTCCTCTCCTTCTTATTAGTCTCAGTACCTTGGGTATGAGAGGCAGAGGAGGGAACACATACACCGACCGGTACACCCACGGTGTTACCAGAGCGTCCACAGATATCGCCTGAGGGTCCCTTGACCTGGCGCAATATCTTTTTCGCTTTTTGTTGAGGCGGGACGCCATCATGTCCACCTGTGGCCTTTCCCACTGGTGTACAATCATTTGGAAGACTTCTGGATGAAGTCCCCACTCTCCCGGGTGGAGGTCGTGTCTGCTGAGAAAGTCTGCTTCCCAGTTGTCCACTCCGGGAATGAACACTGCTGACAGTGCTAACACATGATTTTCCGCCCATCGGAGAATCCTTGTGGCTTCTGCCATTGCCATCCTGCTTCTTGTGCCGCCCTGTCGGTTTACATGGCGACCGCCGTGATGTTGTGTGACTGGATCAGCACCGGCTGGTGTTGAAGCAGGGGTCTTGCCTGACTTAGGGCATTGTAAATGGCCCTTAGTTCCAGAATATTTATGTATAGGGAAGTCTCCTGACTTGTCCATAGTCCCTGGAAGTTTCTTCCCTGTGTGACTGCCCCCCAACCTCGAAGGCTGGCATCCGTGGTCACCAGGACCCAGTCCTGTATGCCGAATCTGCGGCCCTCTAGAAGATGAGCACTCTGCAGCCACCACAACAGCGACACCCTGGTCCTTGGAGACAGGGTTATCAGCCGATGCATCTGAAGATGCGATCCGGACCACTTGTCCAACAGATCCCACTGAAAGATCCTTGCATGGAACCTTCCGAATGGAATTGCTTCGTAAGAAGCCACCATCTTTCCCAGGACTCGCGTGCAGTGGTGCACCGACACCTGTTTTGGTTTTAGGAGGTCTCTGACTAGAAATGACAACTCCTTGGCCTTCTCCTCCGGGAGAAATACTTTTTTCTGTTCTGTGTCCAGAACCATCCCCAGGAACAGTAGACGCATTGTAGGAACCAGCTGCGACTTTGGAATATTCAGGATCCAGCAGTGCTGTTGTAGCACTTCCCGAGCTAGTGCTACACCGATCAACAACTGTTCCCTGGACCTCGCCTTTATAAGGAGATCGTCCAAGTACGGGATAATTAAAACTCCCTTTCTCCGAAGGAGTATCATCATTTCGGCCATTACCTTGGTAAATACCCTCGGTGCCGTGGACAGACCAAACGGCAACGTCTGGAATTGGTAATGACAGTCCTGTACCACAAATCTGAGGTACTCCTGGTGAGGAGGGTAAATGGGGACATGCAGGTAAACATCCTTGATGTCCAGTGATACCATGGAATCCCCCTCGTCCAGGCTTGCAATCACCGCCCTGAGCGATTCCATCTTGAACTTGAACCTTCTTATATAAGTGTTCAAGGATTTTAAATTTAAAATGGGTCTCACCGAACCGTCCGGTTTCGGTACCACAAACATTGTGGAATAGTAACCCCGTCCTTGTTGAAGGAGGGGTACCTTGATTATCACCTGCTGAGAATACAGCTTGTGAATCACCTCCAGCACTGCCTCCCTGTCCGGGGGAGCTGTCGGCAAGGCAGATTTGAGGAAATGGCGAGGGGGAGACGTCTCGAATTCCAGCTTGTACCCCTGAGATACTACTTGTAGAATCCAGGGATCCACCCGTGAGCGAGCCCACTGGTCGCTGAAGTTCTTGAGACGGGCCCCCACCGTACCTGGCTCCGCCTGTGGAGCCCCAGCGTCATGCGGTGGACTTAGAGGAAGCGGGGGAGGACTTTTGTTCCTGGGAACTGGCTGTATGTTGCAGCTTTTTCCCTCTACCTCTGCCTCTGGGCAGAAAGGACGCGCCTCTAACCCGCTTGCCTTTCTGGGGCCGAAAGGACTGTACCTGATAATACGGTGCTTTCTTTGGCTGTGAGGGAACATGGGGTAAAAATGCTGACTTCCCAGCTGTCGCTGTGGAAACTAGGTCCGAGAGACCATCCCCAAACAACTCCTCACCCTTGTAAGGCAATACTTCCATGTGCCTTTTAGAATCTGCATCTCCTGTCCACTGCCGAGTCCACAATCCTCTCCTGGCAGAAATGGACATTGCGTTTATTTTAGATGCCAGCCGGCAAATATCCCTCTGTGCATCTCTCATGTACAAGACAGCATCTTTAATATGCTCTACGGTTAGCAATATAGTGTCCCTGTCTAGGGTATCAATGTTTTCCGACAGGGAATCTGACCACGCAGCTGCAGCACTGCACATCCATGCTGAAGCAATAGCCGGTCTCAGTATAATACCTGAGTGTGTATATACAGACTTCAGGATAGCCTCCTGCTTTCTATCTGCAGGCTCCTTTAGGGCGGCCGTGTCCGGAGACGGTAGTGCCACCTTTTTTGACAGACGTGTGAGCGCTTTATCCACCCTAGGGGATGTCTCCCAACGTGACCTGTCCTCTGGCGGGAAAGGGTACGCCATTAGTAACTTTTTAGAAATTACCAGTTTCTTATCGGGGGAAGCCCACGCTTCTTCACACACTTCATTTAATTCATCAGATGGGGGGAAAACCACTGGTAGTTTTTTCTCCCCAAACATAATACCCTTTTTTGTGGTACCTGGGGTAATATCAGAAATATGCAACACATTTTTCATTGCCGTAATCATGTAACGGGTGGCTCTATTGGAATGTACACTAGTCTCATCATCGTCGACACTGGAGTCAGTATCCGTGTCGACATCTGTGTCTGCCATCTGAGGTAGCGGGCGTTTTAGAGCCCCTGATGGCTTTAGAGACGTCTGGGCAGGCACAGGCTGAGAAGCCGGCTGTCCCACATCTGCTATGTCGTCAAAGCTTTTATGTAAGGAGTCGACACTGTCGCGTAATTCCTTCCACATAACCATCCACTCAGGTGTCGACCCCGCAGGGGGTGACATCACATTTATCGGCACCTGCTCCGCCTCCACATAAGCCTCCTCATCAAACATGTCGACACAGCCGTACCGACACACCGCACACACACAGAGAATGCTCTGACTGAGGACAGGACCCCACAAAGTCCTTTGGGGAGACAGAGAGAGAGTATGCCAGCACACACCAGAGCGCTATATATAATGTAGGGATTCACACTATATATAGTGATTTTTCCCTTATAGCTGCTATTAATATACAGATACTGCGCCTAAATTTAGTGCCCCCCCTCTCTTTTTTACCCTATGAAGTCTGGAAACTGCAGGGGAGAGCCTTGGGAGCGTCCTTCCAGCGGAGCTGTGAGAGGAAATGGCGCCAGTGTGCTGAGGGAGATAGCCCCGCCCCTTTCTCGGCGGGCTTCTCCCGCTTTTTTATGGAATATATGGCAGGGGATTTTACACATAAATATAGTCTTAATGACTATATTATGTGTTCTTTTGCCAGTAAGGTACTCTTATTGCAGCCCCAGGGCGCCCCCCCCCCCCAGCGCCCTGCACCCATCAGTGACCGGAGTGTGTGGTGTGCATGGGGAGCAATGGCGCACAGCTGCAGTGCTGTGCTCTACCTTAATGAAGACCGAAGTCTTCTGCCGCCGATTTTCAGGAACATCTTCTTGCTTCTGGCTTTGCAAGGGGACGGCGGCGCGGCTCCGGGACCGGACGACCGAGGCTGGGCCTGTGTTCGATCCCTCTGGAGCTAATGGTGTCCAGTAGCCTAAGAAGCCCAAGCTAGCTGCAAGCAGGTAGGTCCGCTTCTCTCCCCTAAGTCCCTCGTAGCAGTGAGTCTGTTGCCAGCAGATCTCACTGAAAATAAAAACCCTAAATATAACTTTCTTTTCTAAGAGCTCAGGAGAGCCCCTAGTGTGCATCCAGCTCAGCCGGGCACAAAATTCTAACTGAGGTCTGGAGGAGGGTCATAGAGGGAGGAGCCAGTGCACACCAGGTAGTCCTAAAGCTTTCTTTAGTTGTGCCCAGTCTCCTGCGGAGCCGCTATTCCCCATGGTCCTTACGGAGTTCCCAGCATCCACTAGGACGTCAGAGAAATCATTATTTCAGCATTCCTGGATATACCTCATATAATACACACTAAAACACATATATCCTAACCCTGCATACATAAACCTATATCTACATATATATACACATATAGATATAACGTATGCGCAAGTGGATTGTCCAGACCTATCAGGTCCCTATAGACAGTAATGTGTTGTGAATGTGTACGACCATGTACTGACATGCCCCCGAAGTGGATCTACCAGGTACGTTACAGTCGACAGAAACTAAGTAAATGTCGACAGCCAGGAACAGTAATCGGGTAAAAGTAATAGTAACCTTGGAAACCCCGAAGGGTCTGAGGGAAGCAACGAATACAATTTCGATAACACTCCCCCCACATATATCAAGAAATAAAAGGGCATAACAGCCTATTAACGTTTTTTACCCCTGAGGTTACCGTTGATGCCGGCCGGGCATCCACCAACAACTGTCTCCCTTAGCGTGTTCACTGTTTTAAGTACACAGACGCCAATTTTCTAATACTTAATTTCCCGAATCAAGTACCGCCATGCGCCGGCGAAGCCGACCGTTATTCCCACGGCAGCTTGTGACAAAGCCCTCACACCTGTCGACATGTCGACTAACCGATAGTGGGAAACCAAACAGGGAAACAGTGCATTTATGTATTACAAGGATTCTGCGTCCATTATCAATCCTAATGCTATATGACACCCATATAGCATTAAAACACTGTGCCCCCCTTCCTTCTTAGTACACAGCAAGTTCCGGTGGGGGACTTAGGAAAATGGCGCTGACCCCTCTGTGAGGGCTAACCTCCGCTCCTTCCCGGCGCGCTTTAAGCCCGCTCGAATATAAATATATATATAACCCTATATTGAGCCGAGGGACCCTAAACACAGGGAGATTTTACATCTGAGAGGGGCAAAATAACACCCAAACACTATGTCCCCCACTTTGTTTGTGCTTGGTGGGGACAGCAGGGAAAATGGCGCTGACTCCGGTGTGAGGCTAAGCTCCGCCCCTCTCGGCGCGCTATAGCCCCCCTGCATTTCTAAAAAGAACACAATCAGGACGAGCATCAATATAGGTTAAAACACCATATTTACCCAGATCAATGCTGCTCAGGGTGCCCCCCTGCGCGCCCTGCTCCCCAGGCAACCGATCGGCATGTGGGAGCCCCGGCGCGTCGCGCACCCGCCGCTCTCATGGCGGGTCATCGTGTGCGGCACCCGGGAGCTCTAAGCTCCACATATCTATGCTGCCCAGGGCGCCACCCACTCCCCGGCGCACTGCACCCATGGCGGCCGACGGGGAAGAATGGCGTGTAGTGCGCTATGACACGCCTGCGGGGGTCTGCATACGGAGCCCCCGGCAGCGCGAGTAGTAAAACTGAGCATAACCTAACTCGCTGCCCAGGGCGCTCCCCCCCGCGCCCTGCACCCGTATAAGCGGTGGCGGGGAAATCGTTAAAATATGCTGGCGGGGGTAACGATTTTGCACATTAAGAAGACTAGTAACCTGCTGCCCAGGGTGCTCCCCCCCCAGCGCCCTGCACCCTGTGAGTGCGTTGGTGTGTGGGAGCATGGAGCGCAGCACTACCACTGTACCTCCATTACTGAAGTCTTTTGCCGTCTGAAGTCTTCTTTTCTTCCAATACTCACCCGACTTCTTTCTTCTGGCTTCTGTGAGGGGGGCGACGGCGTGGCTCCGGGAACAAGCAGCTAGGCGCACCAAGTGATCGAACCCTCTGGAGCTAATGGTGTCCAGTAGCCGAGAAGCAGAGCCTTGAAACTCACAGAAGTAGGTCCTGCTTCTTTCCCCTCACTCCCACGCTGCAGGGAGCCTGTAGCCAGCAGGTCTACCTGAAAATAAAAAACTTAACATAAAGTCTTTCAGAGAAACTCAGGAGAGCTCCCCTAGTGTGTGACCCATCACTCCTCGGCACAAAGTCTAACTGAGGTCTGGAGGAGGGGCATAGAGGGAGGAGCCAGTTCACACCCAGTTTAAGTCTTTATAGTGTGCCCAGGCTCCTGCGGATCCGTCTATACCCCATGGTCCTTTTGGAGTCCCCAGCATCCTCTAGGACATATGAGAAAAGGATTTACCTGTAGATAATTAAAATCCTATTTTAGGTCTGACAGGCAGCCCATTGCACTTAGTACACTGCATTTTCCCCATTCACTCTGTTATTCCATCTCTGCAATACAGTAACTTTGCCATTCAGTGATTTTGCCATGGCTACATGGTATGTTATACGGTATACCTCTTGGGCTGCTAATGTCGGGCCACTTCTGCAATATTTTACATGGCCACACTTAATCCCCAATCCACCCCTGGTCTCAGACACAACTACAGTAAAAGACGTAATGAAGGCCGTAATTGAGTATAATCAGGCCCTATAAGGAGGGATCACGCCCCCCTCAACAGACCCCACCCCCTCATCTAACCACAACACCATTAGGGCTGCTTCCATAAATTTCGCAGGCTGGTCTTCCATCTCATTCGTTTGATATCATACATTTATATCCTGCTTTATGCTCACGTATAATCACTGTGATAAGGGTATAGCCAGGGGTGTATCTACCTATTGGCCAGGATGGCACTCGCCAGGGGCGCCGGCCAAGGTGGGGGCACCACTCGGCGGTGCTACCCGAGGTGCATAGCAGTTCTGTCCAGGGAGTCCCGCGGACCCTGTTATCTATGCCACGCTCTCCCCCAGCTCCCCTGAGCTCCCAGCTGCAAGCCACACACCTTGCTTCCGCTCACCGTTCAATCAGGGGAGCGGGCCCACGAGTGACGGCTGACCAATCCCTGTCCAGGAAGCAGTCCCTGCCATCCCCTCTCTGCAGCCTGCTCTATCAGCCATCTGACAAGAATAATGGTATGTATATGCCCATGTAAAGCTGGACATGAGCTATGTTACTGCAACCTGCTCCAGCCATTACATGTATAATAGCCATAGAAGGGTTAATGTCATGTAATATTATACTATACTGCTGCAAATCCTGTGAACAAGGTGGCCACACAACTCCATGCTGACTCTCCCCCATGTGCATACTGCAGACTGCTTATAAAGAGTATATGATATGTGATACTTGATTGCTGCCAATGTGCCAATAATTGTTCCCAATAAACAATAACATAATATTGTTAATACAAATGATCATACTTACCTGCTTCTGCCCATGTGCATTGCTGCAAGGATGCATTTGAACCTTGGATCTTTAATTGTTTACAAAAAAGTTGGTTATGATAAACATATTTACACAGTGCAAGTGTGTCTATTATGATAATTATGCCCAGGGCATAATGCGGAAGTGGCACTACTACTGTGGACATAATGTGTAAGGGGCACTACTACTGTGTGTGCATAATGTGCAAGGGCATTATTACTGGTTCCGGTATGTATGGTCGACAATGTTAAGGTCGACACTCATTAGGTCGACCACTATTGGTCGACATTGACACATGAAAAGGTTGACATGATTTATTTTTTTTGTGTCGTTTTCTGCGTAAAATGACGGGGAACCCCAATTAGTGCACCGCGTCCCCTTGCATGGCTCGCTCTGCTGCTGCTGCGCTTGGCACAGGTTACCGTTCCCAATCGTAGTCCACGTGGATTGTAAAGTATGAAAAAGTTCCAAAAAAGAAAAAAATGTGAAAAACCCATGTCGACCTTTTCATGTGTCGACCTTTCATGGGTCGACCACTTTCATGGGCCGACCATTTGTCCATGTCGACCATGTCAGTGTTGACCTAATCAGTGTCGACCATCTGAACGGATACCATTATTACTGGGTAGGTATAATGTGTATAAGGGGAGGGGTATTACTGTGTAATGTGAATTAAGGGCTCTAGTGTGTGGTGTACCATGTATAATGGGTAATACTGTGTGCTGTAATGTAAATAAGAGACACTGCTGTGTGCTGTAATATGAATAAGGGGTACTACTGTGTGGTCACGCCCCTTCCCCATGAGATCACATCCCTGTTTGATACACGCCTAAGGGGAGGGGGGGGGGGAAGCGCCAGTCCCTTACTTTGCCAGGGACGCTCAGACCCCTACATATACCCCTGTGTATTGCCGACAGTGTGGTTTTGTGGGTTGATTCCTTCAAATTCCTAGGGTCAAAAATTTCCCGAGACCTCAAATGGGGACCCAACATAAGCACTGTCGTAAAGAAGGCCCAGCAGTAGATGTTCTTTCTGAGGCAAATCAGGAAATTCAACATCTCGCAGAAGCTGCTGCTCATCTTCTACACAGCAATTGTAGAATTAGTCCTATGTTCCTTGATCACAGTCTTGTATGGAGCTGCCAATGAGAGTGACAGATGGAGGCTGCAAAGGGTGGTAAGGACAGCTGAAAAGATTGTTGGGTCTGACCTTCCTCCCATCCAGGAATTATACCAGGCAAGGGTCAGGAAGCGAGCGGAGAAAATCGTGGCAGATATGCAGCACCCAGGTCACAAACGGTTTGAACCTCTACCATCAGGCAGACGCTACAGGACCATTCCCGCAAAGTCGACCAAATACATTAAAAGCTTCTTCCCACTAGCTGTCCACCAGCTGAACAATATATAAAAAGTCTAACATGTATAATATGTAATATGTTGAGTCTATCGTACAGTTGCAATGTGCAGTATGAACTCATACGTGTAATGTATGCTACGAATTTCCCCCTTCTTATGCTATGTATTCCCCCTTCATGTTGCTGCTTGGCGATGCACTGTAACGCAAAAACATCCTAGTGTACATGAGTACACCTGGTCAGTAAAGCGGATTCTGATATTCTATAAGCAATTAGCCCATGCCCCATTTACATTATACATTCTGTTTGCACAAATACACAAACTAGGAGAAATGTGAAGAAGTTGCCCATTGTAGCCAAACAGTTTTAGCTATAATTTATTGAGAACAGCCCATGAAAAGAAAGTTATAATCTCATTGGTTGTTAGGGTTTGCCACTGGTGGTAGATGGTAATGAGGTTTATTTTTTTTTAAAGTCAGCTCAGGGGGCAGAGTTTAGCCCCGCCTAAGCTGGCACACTAAACTTCACTCCCTTCAGTGATTGGCCCGCCGCCTGCCATTCATTTCTGCAGGGACATGCACAAATGGATGCAAAACATTGGTGAGTCCATCGCTGTCAATCAATGATGATACCAATGATGGCTAACTAACTGTTCACAGCCATCCCTGCTAGTAAAAAAACGTCTCACTCCAAGGTTTGCTACATCTCCCTCTATAATGTTATTGCTCTTTCTTATGGTATAAACACAACGCTGCATCCTCCTGTATTAGCTCCCTCTGAGCATCCTTGCATACACAAAGACTCCTTCCATCCACTACGAGCAAACCATTGCAAAAAAAAATAGGAGACATCATATCACATAGTTTGAGGGGAAAAAAATTACTCCCTGCGTCCACCAATATCCGTAATATACAAATTTTCAAATAATCTAGTACAAATAATTCACCTCCTAACATCAAATAACATGAAACGCGACTGCATCAGCACAAAAGATGCGCATCGTTGACCCCTACTTACGCAATGGTTTATCCCGCAAGGTGTGCGCGCGTTGGCGTGGAGATGGACGCCGGGTGCAACCTAACCACTAGCTGTCCCGTTAATATGTGCGTCTGATTGGACAGCTTCCGGTCCCCAGCTCGTTCATTGGACGAAATGTTGCAAGTGTTTAAAGTGGTCCCGTGTCAAGCTCGGTTGCACTGCAGCGTTGATGCTCTAGAGGAGACACAGAGAGAGACAGCCAGGGGAGCAAAGAGACAGCCAGAGGCAGAGGCTTGGAGGAAAATTAGACTGCCGGCAGCCAGTGGGGACACGAATAGTTAGAGACTGGTTCATTTCAGACATCTAGAGAGAAGCTGTTCTGGGGAGACAATCAGACTGCTCAGCTGTGGATGCAAGAAGACAGAATGGAAGGGGAGATAACAGACAGCTGCAGGCACCAGTAGGGAAGAGACGCCACAGTGTGCAGGCACCTGTGGAATGCCAGCGGTCCATTGACAGCACAGAAATCATGTGAGGGAGGTCACGTATCAGAGGAGAGAGAAGGACATCCCGAGAGAGAGAGCGGAGAGACTGCCTGAGATTCGGTGAGAGAGGGTGGTGACTGACAGAGGGCCCGGGAGCTGTTTAGTGCATCACATGAGTGGATGTATTTCTTAGGAGTATGATGAGTGACAATCATGTGAGCGTCTCTTTAGTGTATCACAGTGCAATCTCTCTGCAGCAGCTGTCTCTGTGCTATATTGTACCAAATCCTTCTCTCTCTCTCTCTCTCTCTCTCCCTCTCTCTCTCCCTCCTACATTGCAGCAGATCCCTGTCTGTCTCACTCTCAGCTGTCTCTGCTACATTGTATCAGATCCCTCTCTCTCTCTCTCTCTCTCTCTCTCTCTCTCTCTCTCTCTCTGTGCTACATTGTATCAGATCTGTGTGTGTGTGTGTGTGTGTCTGTCTCAGGTGTCTCTGCTACATTGTATCAGATCCCTCTCCCTTTTTCTCTCAGCCGTTTCTGTGCAACATTGTATCAGGTGTGTGTGTGTGTGTGTGTGTGTGTGTGTGTGTGTGTGTGTGTGTGTGTGTCCCTCAGCTGTCTCTGTGCTACATTGTATCAGATCCCTGTCTCTCTCAGCTGTCTCGGTGCTATATTGTTTCATATCTCTCTCTCTCTCTCTCTCTCTCTCTCTCTCTCTCTCTCTCTCTCTCTCTCTCTCTCAGCTGTCTCTGTGCTATATTGTATCATATCCCTGTCTCTCTCACTCTCTCTCCCAGCTGTCTCTGTGCTATATTGTATCAGGACCCGGCACATCGATCCCTCTCTGTGGCAGTGTCTCTGGATATGGTCACGTTGTCACTGCTATGCACACTCAAGGTGTGGTGTTTTCACAGTCTCTAGCTTATTCCTGTAAGGGGGGAGTTGTTAATGTCATCACTCTGTAGTTTCGAGCTGTCAGTATGAGGATCTTTCAGTGACACAGGTTCTCTCATCCTAGATCCTGAGTACTGTATGTGATCAATATTTATCCACATATTGGGCACTTCTAGTGGCATTGGCTCCAAATATTAGGTGGTATAATTGATGTTGCATTCTGTGATGGACTGTCTTGATCAGATTATATATTTGTTTTGGATTCTTGAAGACGTCAGATCCACAGGAGATACCGAGAGTCTTGGGGATGATTAAAATCTGCAATTTACGGATTCTCTAAAGTTTTCAGTCATCTAAAGAATGACCCAATGCTATATACAGAGTTTATGTATTTTTCAATAAGTGCTGCTGTGGTTCTTATGACTGCCTTCTGTAAAGAACCCTTGTGTTATTTGGCTTTTGCATCTGACAGTGTTTCCCCTCTCACATTGACAGCCCCTTTGGCTTGATGTGCCCCAAAAGTGTGTGAGGGAGCCCTGCCTGCGGCCCCACCACTGATCTTGGTGATGATGCCGGCAGGATGCCTTGGTTGCCAGTGAAGAAGATCCGTAGGCAATTTAAGCTGTTGCTCTTGCTGGTGCTACTTACCTCAGCTGTCTGGGTCACCTACCTGCATATCAGCCTAGCAAGACAGGGCAAAACACTAAGACTACCCTTCGTCTACAGTAGAGGTAATTGTTTTTACTATTCTACCCTGTAACTACCCCTGTCATCTGCTACTTGCAGGTGTACTCCCACTACAACACCTTGTCATGACTGTGCTCTTTACCCTGGTGAAATGAAACAAGCCTAGATTAGAATTTGTTGCTGCTAAAATATTCTTTGCATAAAAGATAAGTACAGTGATGTGGTTATTTGATGCCATGCAACCATGGGTAATTGATGTGTAACTTTTAATCCGTTATCATTATTTTGTTTTAGTCTTCAATACAGTTATATGATGTCAAAGTTATGGGTTTATAGCAGTGTTTCCCACACTCCCACCCAAGCTCACCCCACCACCCTTAACAGTCTAGGTTTTAAAGATATCCATGATTGAGCACAGATGGTTAGATCAAAAAGACTGTGGTACTTAAATGACCTGTGTAAGGATGTCCTTAAAACCTGTACATTTTGAGGAGGGTGCAACAGTGTTTGGGAATCACTAGTTTATAGGAGGACATACTATGTAAAGAATAGTTGTTTAATAATGACAGGTCTGACGTTTCCAATTCTGTACATAGCAGACCGTTGTTTGGTGAGAGGATTTTTCAAGCAGAATAATAAAAGTTTGGAGTTCTGCTTCTTTTGGCAGAAGTCTGGCAAATGGGAGGGGTCCTATAATTAGGGGTATCAATAGCTTGTTATTACACTGAGTTACAGTATTCACTTGGCTTACCCCTTCCTTCTCCGCCCATTCTTGACTCTGTGAGTCAGGTACAGGTCTTCCAGCTGGCAAGAGTCAAGCAATAGGGAGGAGATGGGGTTGTAGGATCCCCACACTGACAGAGAGGGGCGTGTGTACCCAGGAGAGACCCACTTAGTACTTACTCTGTGCGTGTGTGTGTGTATGTATATATATATATATATCGCAGCAGCAAATATGTTAGCAGTTGGGCAAACCCATGTGCACTGCAGGGGGAGCAGCAGATATAACGTGCAGAGAGAGTTAGATTTGGGTGGGGTGTGTTCAAACTGAAATCTAAATTGCAGTGTAAAAATAAAGCAGCCAGTATTTACCCTGCACAGAAACAAAATAACCCACCCATATCTAACTCTCTCTGCACATGTTAAATCTGCCACACCTGCAGTGCACATGGGGAGTCATTCCGAGTTGTTAGCTCGGTAAAAATCTTCGCATCGCAGCGATTTTCCGCTTAATGCGCATGCGCAATGTCCGCACTGCGACTGCGCCAAGTAAATTTGCTATGCACTTAGGAATTTTACTCACGGCATTTTCATCGTTCTGGCGATCGTAATGTGATTGACAGGAAATGGGTGCTACTGGGCGGAAACAGGCCGTTTTATGGGCGTGTGGGAAAAAACGCTACCGTTTCCGGAAAAAACGCAGGAGTGGCCGGAGAAACGGGGGAGTGTCTGGGCGAACGCTGGGTGTGTTTGTGACGTCAAACTGGGAACGACAAGCAGTGAAATAATCGCAGATGCCGAGTAAGTCTGGAGCTACTCAGAAACTGCTACGAGGTGTGTAATCGCAATATTGCGAATACATCGTTCGCAATTTTAAGATGCTAAGATTCACTCCCAGTAGGCGGCGGCTTAGCATGAGCAAATCTGCTAAAATCCACTTGCGAGCGAACATCTCGGAATGACCCCCGTGGTTTTGCTCAGCTGCTAACAAATGTGCTGCTGCGATCAACTCTGAATTACCCCCATAATCCATAGCTCTGGGAGCAATAATCCAAGATTCCCACGAAACCATAACTTGTCTATGTTTCTGTGTCCTCTGCGGAATACTGCTTATGTGTAGTTAGGTTTATGGGAATGTATAGTTTTTAAATGAGTTTTTATGCAAATGTCCACGTTTGATGACAATTTTCTGGACAGGTTAGTGGTCATGCATATACAGCATAAACACAGATTTTGGGAAACAGATCCATCAGAGGACTAAAGCAAGTTTTTAAAACCAGAGGCTGTTGCACAGGAAAAATAAATTCTCTCAAGTCTTCCCTTCTCTTCCATTGCAAATGAGTGACAGTTCTCTGCCAGGAATGCTGTGAAGGATGTGCATTGTGTAAATTGCAGTTTAGAGTCAGGGGGGAGGTGTAAAGTTTGGCTGTACGCTGCAAGCAGTGACTAGTTGTGCTACAGGAGAACGCTTGGATCTAGCTACTTGTTTATGTTTCACCTTCAGTTTTCTTCCAGTGACTTATAGCAAGGCTGGCCTGACCCACTGTAGTAGGTTACAGTATGTCTTTGATACCCGTGGTGTACATAGTGCTGCTGTTTAAAGTAGTGCTTTATGTTTAGACCGAATAAGGATTTCTCTTCGATGAGAAGCGATTGGTTACACGGTCTCTGGTTTAGGTTTCCAAGACTTGGGACTGAAGGGGCACAGGATGAAAGACTTCCATTCAGAGCAGTCTCTATTTAGTCTGGGCACGCTCACACTCTCTTCCAATGCCAGGAAAAGACCGCCTATGTGTTTAGGTTGCCTCATTAACTCCTTGTTTCAGGAATAGATTAACTGTACACTACTTGCATTACTCATTTTGTGTCTGATTTCTATCAGCATATGTATAGTATCCAGTTAAATGTTGCTTATAGACCAGCTGACTGTTGTTCCTTTAACCTGTTGCATGCTATAACCCTGTAGCCCATCACCACTTACTATTTCTGTGTACCCTAATAGCACCTTTTTAATGAGCTGATTTTTCAACACTGTATCCCAAAATCTTCACCGTATTCTATGTGTTCTCAGCCCTAACCCAACCACACAACAGAACAAGACCCTTTTCCTCTCCGCTCTATTCATAGTATAGTGCTGCAAATTGTAAAAGTACAAATACGGTGTGGAAAGACATTCCTCAACATGGGAAGGAATTGGAGAACAGTTGCATCAACGGAGCACTGCTCCTCTGTAAAACACCCCGTTCTGCCACAGAACTCACTTTGCACTTTGTTTTTGTGCAGCTTGGCTCATTTTTACTCAGGACCTACAAAGTATTCTGTAATTCAGGACCCATTTGGTCCTGATGGATTTTTCTACAAGCCAATGACAAAAGTGCTTACTGTAAATTAAGATGTGGCAATGCATCTTTAGAAGATAAAGCTATGTGGCCAATGAGGTTGGTCTGTATTTGCAAAAACAACAGTTGTTTTCTAAATGGTAATATTACTGTTATAGTCCCTGCATTATAATCCATTCAGTCTGCAGATTTTCTTTTCTCCTGTGCCTCTAGACATCTGCAAAAGGCAGCTACATTATCCCCCTTGAAATCCTCAGTATATTGGTACTTGAAAGCACTTTCTCCAGGGATCCATTTGCTTGCCATTAACGAAACCATGCCCAGGTTATAACTCTCCTCTTTATCACCAGATGGAGAAAAAGTCGAAGGAACAGATCCTGCCCACAAACCAGTGAGAGTCCAGGCCTCTCCTCCTCACTTGCAGACAGGGGACTCTAGTGAAGAAATACCCACGGTGAGATCTGCAGGTTCAGCTGTCTAGAGAGGAATTGATATGTTTTGAGTGTGATTAAACAACTCGTTAATCCCCACAGTTGGATGCCCTGGGTTGGAGAAGAAGCCACAGATTGCACCCCAGCCTTGAGGAGGCCAACCTTACTGACACCGCCTTGCCATGGAATGACAAGGTTAGTGATTTGAAACATGACCTCATATTGTATAGAGTCAACCATCTGCGTTCTAAGAGCAATGCATGGAGAATTGGTGACCTTACTGTAACTTGTATCTTACATTTTTAATGAGTTGCGTTGTTTTGTTGTTCACTTACCCTGTAGTCCTCGTCATAATTCCTTACTTATGATCTCACTTCTCCTTACGACTGCACTTCCCTCGTTCTCGGTTTATACTATTTTTCGAAATGTTATACTTTTTATTAACTAACATTGCTCTCCTCTCTCCCCTTTCCCTGTTAGTTATATATAGCAGGGGCGTAACCAGAACTTTGTGGGCCCCATTGCAACATTGTGAAGGGGCCCCCGTCCCAGTGCTTCTAGAGAGACACGTCTCTGCAGCAGTTGTTAATTTCATGCCCTCTAATAGTGCCCTGGTTCATTTTCTGACCAATAGTAGAGCCTTATTTAATGTTATGCCCCATAGTAGTGCCCTAGTTTCTTTTATGAATCGCAGTAGTGCTTAAGTTCACCCTATGTCATATTTCAGAGCTGCCAGTACACATTATGCCGCACAGTACCCCCAATTCACATTATGGTATATAGTCAGAGGCAGAACTCTGGGAGTCATCTGCCGCCGGGCTCCTGCTCTGAAGGGGGGCACCTCTCCTCCCATTCTGTGACACCATTGAATTAAGTTAATTGATAGCTGTCGCTGTCTTTTCAGTGGCCGACTTCCTCACTGGTCCTTGCACTTTACAAATCTGCCATCAGTGTAACAGGTCATGGGTTCTAATCCTGGGTATGACTGCTAAGAAATGTGTGATTTAAAATAAAAGGCAATTAAATGTATAAATACAGTATATAATTTTTTTTTCAGAACACTCCATATATACACACACACACACGTGCACGCGCGCACACACACGCACATACATATATTTATCTTAATATAGGAAATAGGGGGGCACCACTATTTATCTTGCCTCCGGGCGACTGTGACGAACTTACGCCACTGTATATAGTGCTCCCCGTTCATATTGTGCCTCATTACAGCGCCTCGGTTTATATTATATTCCATTAAAATGCCCTCCAGTTCATTTTATACCACACTACAATGAGCAAGTCCAGGGGCATACCTAGATATATTGCAGGCCCCCAGAAAATAGTTTGAAAGGACCCCTACGTACCATCCAATAGCGGAAAATGTATATAACACATGTAACTTTGACAGGAAAGGTGGCCCCTCTCAGCTCTGGGCCCCATCGCAGCTGCACTGCCTGCACCTATGGTAGCTATGCCCTTGTATATAACACATGTAACTTTGACAGGAAAGGTGGCCCCTCTCAGCTCTGGGCCCCATTGCAGCTGCACTGCCTGCACTTATGGTAGCTATGCCCTTGTATATACCACATGTAACTTTGACAGGAAAGGTGGCCCCTCTCAGCTCTGGGCCCCATCGCAGCTGCACTGCCTGCACCTATGGTAGCTATGCCCTTGTATATACCACATGTAACTGTGACAGGAAAGGTGGCCCCTCTCAGCTCTGGGCCCCATCGCAGCTGCACTGCCTGCACCTATGGTAGCTATGCCCTTGTATATACCACATGTAACTGTGACAGGAAAGGTGGCCCCTCTCAGCTCTGGGCCCCATTGCAGCTGCACTGCCTGCACCTATGGTAGCTATGCCCTTGTATATACCACATGTAACTGTGACAGGAAAGGTGGCCCCTCTCAGCTCTGGGCCCCATCGCAGCTGCACTGCCTGCACTTATGGTAGCTATGCCCTTGTATATACCACATGTAACTGTGACAGGAAAGGTGGCCCCTCTCAGCTCTGGGCCCCATCGCAGCTGCACTGCCTGCACTTATGGTAGCTACTCTCACTTGTGCACAGCTCCCACTCATCTGTGTCTGACAGCAAGGCTAGCTAAGAGCTGACAGTAGCGCCAGACTGAACCTTATCTAGCTATTTAAGCAGGGCTTGTGCCGTTTAATGCAGCACGCAGTTGGTTCCTGTCAAGTGCCAAATTCATTGCATACCCACAGTGCTGGAATTTTTTACGAGCTGGCACTCTCCCTTTCCAGCGGTCAGTTTGGATGTATTGTGGGTGCTGTAGCAGCTCCTGTAACCCTTCTTGTAAAACATTTTCTCCTACAGTACAAGGGTAAAGTGAATCTTCACGTGTTTGAGGACTGGTGTGGTGGATCTGTGCTACACCTGAAAACAAACCTGCATTTTCCCCTGTACCCTCATGTAAGTACTTTCTTCCAGTTCAACCATTGATTCTTTTTTTTTCTGTCATCTAAAATCCTTACTACCTGGTGCCTGTCCCTTTCTATAGACTCGTACCACTGTCACCAAACTGGCAGTGTCACCCAAGTGGAAGAACTATGGCCTAAGAATATTCGGGTACATACACCCTTACAAGGATGGTGAGTGTCCCTGGTGAAAGTCTTTCAGTCCAGGCTTAAATTCCTTTCTCTAACGTCCTAGTGGATGCTGGGGACTCCGTAAGGACCATGGGGAATAGACGGGCTCCGCAGGAGACTGGGCACTCTAAGAAAGATTTAGTACTACTGGTGTGCACTGGCTCCTCCCTCTATGCCCCTCCTCCAGACCTCGGTTAGAATCTGTGCCCGGAAGGAGCTGGGTGCATTTTAGTGAGCTCTCCTGAGCTTGCTATTAAGAAAGTATTTTAGTTAGGTTTTTTTATTTTCAGAGAGATCTGCTGGCAACAGACTCTCTGCTACGTGGGACTGAGGGGAGAGAAGCGAACCTACTAACTGCGGCTAGGTTGCGCTTCTTAGGCTACTGGACACCATTAGCTCCAGAGGGATCGAACACAGGAACTTAACCTTGGTCGTCCGTTCCCGGAGCCGCGCCGCCGTCCCCCTCGCAGAGCCAGAAGACAGAAGCCGGCGGGTTGAAGCAAGAAGACGTCAAAATCGGCGGCAGAAGACTCCTGTCTTCATATGAGGTAGCGCACAGCACTGCAGCTGTGCGCCATTGCTCCCACACTAACCCACACACTCCGGTCACTGTAGCGTGCAGGGCGCAGGGGGGGGGCCCTGGGCAGCAATTGAGTACCTCCTGGCAAAAAGCAGCATATATACAGCTGGGCACTGTAATATGCATGAGCCCCCGCCATTATTTTTATACAAAATCGCGGGACAGAAGCCCGCCGCTGAGGGGGCGGGGCTTCTTCCTCAGCACTCACCAGCTCCATTTTCTCTCCACAGCTCCGCTGAGAGGAAGCTCCCCAGGCTCTCCCCTGCAGACTCACGGTAGAAAGAGGGTAAAAAGAGAGGGGGGGCACATAAATTTAGCGCATTAATCATATATACAGCAGCTACTGGGTAAACACTAAGTTACTGTGTAATTCCTGGGTTATATAGCGCTGGGGTGTGTGCTGGCATACTCTCTCTCTGTCTCTCCAAAAGGCCTTGTGGGGGTCCTGTCCTCATATAGAGCATCCCCTGTGTGTGTGGTGTGTCGGTACGCTTGTGTCGACATGTTTGACGAGGACGGCTATGTGGAGGCAGAGCAGGTGCAGATGAATGACGTGTCTCCGCCGACGGCGCCGACACCTGATTGGATGGATATGTGGAAGGTGTTAAATGATAATGTAAACTCCTTGCATAAAAGGTTGGATAAAGCTGAAACCTTGGGACAGTCGGGGTCTCAGCCCATGCCTGATCCTACAGAGCAGAGGCCGTCAGGGTCTCAGAAGCGCCCACTATCCCAAATTATTGACACAGATATCGACACGGATTCTGACTCCAATGTCGATGGCGATGATGCAAAATTGCAGCCTAAAATGGCTAAAGCCATCCGCTACATGATTATAGCTATGAAGGATGTATTGCACATATCAGAGGTAAACCCTGTCCCTGACAAGAGGGTTTATATGTTTGGGGAGAAAAAGCAAGAGGTGACTTTTCCCCCTTCACATGAGTTAAATGAGTTATGTGAAAAAGCGTGGGATTCCCCTGATAGGAAAGTGATGATTTCCAAAAGGTTACTTATGGCGTACCCTTTCCCGCCAACGGACAGGATGCGCTGGGAATCCTCCCCTAGGGTAGACAAAGCTCTGACACGCTTATCTAAGAAGGTGGCCCTACCGACACAGGATACGGCCTCTCTAAAGGATCCTGCGGATAGGAAGCAGGAAAGTATCCTGAAGTCTGTTTATACACATTCAGGTACTCTACTGAGGCTGGCAATTGCGCCGGCCTGGATGTGTAGTGCTGTAGCAGCATGGACAGATAATCTGTCTGAGGAACTGGATACCTTGGACAAGGATACTATTTAACTGACCCTGGGGCATATAAAAGACGCTGTCCTATATATGAGGGATGCCCAGAGGGACATTTGCCTACTGGGCTCTAGAATAAATGCAATGTCAATTTCTGCCAGAAGGGTCCTGTGGACTCGGCAATGGACAGGTGATGCCGACTCCAAAAAGCACATGGAGGTTTTACCTTACAAGGGTGAGGAATTGTTTGGGGACGGTCTCTCGGACCTAGTTTCCACAGCTACGGCTGGGAAGTCAAATTTTTTGCCATATATTCCCTCACAGCCTAAGAAAGCACCGTATTACCAAATGCAGTCCTTTCGATCACAAAAAAGCAAGAAAGTCAGAGGTGCATCCTTTCTTGCCAGAGGCAGGGGTAGAGGAAAGAAGCTGCACCATACAGCTAGTTCCCAGGAACAGAAGTCCTCCCCGGCTTCTGCTAAATCCACCGCATGACGCTGGGGCTCCACAGGTGGAGCCAGGAGCGGTGGGTGCGCGTCTCCGAAATTTCAGCCACCAGTGGGTTCGCTCACAGGTGGATCCCTGGGCTATACAGATTGTGTCTCAGGGATACAAGCTGGAATTCGAAGTGATGCCCCCTCACCGTTACCTCAAATCGGCCCTGCCAGCTTCCCCCATGGAAAGGGAGGTAGTGTTAGCGGCAATTCACAAGTTATATCTCCAGCAGGTGGTGGTAAAGGTTCCCCTCCTTCAACAGGGAAGGGGATACTATTCCACAATGTTTGTGGTACCGAAACCGGACGGTTCTGTCAGACCCATATTGAATTTAAAGTCCCTGAACATTTATCTGAAAAGATTCAAGTTCAAAATGGAATCGCTCAGAGCGGTCATTGCAAGCCTGGAAGAGGGGGATTTTATGGTGTCTCTGGACATCAAGGATGCTTACTTGCATGTCCCCATTTATCCACCTCATCAGGAGTACCTCAGATTTGTGGTACAGGACTGTCATTACCAATTCCAGACGTTGCCGTTTGGGCTCTCCACGGCACCGAGAATATTTACCAAGGTAATGGCGGAAATGATGGTGCTCCTTCGAAAGCAAGGAGTCACAATAATCCCATACTTGGACGATCTCCTCATAAAGGCGAGGTCCAGAGAGCAGTTTCTGATCAGCGTAGCACACTCTCAGGAAGTGTTGCAACAGCACGGCTGGATTCTGAATATCCCAAAGTCGCAGCTGATTCCTACGACGCGTCTGCCCTTTCTGGGCATGATTCTGGACACAGACCAGAAGAAGGTGTTTCTCCCGGCGGAGAAGGCTCAGGAGCTCGTGACTCTAGTCAGAGACCTCTTAAAACCGAAACAGGTGTCGGTGCATCACTGCACGCGAGTCCTGGGAAAGATGGTGGCATCATACGAAGCCATTCCCTTCGGCAGGTTCCATGCGAGGATCTTTCACTGGGATCTGTTGGACAAGTGGTCCGGATCGCATCTTCAGATGCATCGGCTGATCACCCTGTCCCCGAGGGCCAGGGTGTCTCTTCTGTGGTGGCTGCAGAGTGCTCACCTCTCAAGGGCCGCAGGTTCGGCATACAGGACTGGATCCTGGTGACCACGGATGCGAGCCGCCGAGGATGGGGGGCAGTCACTCAGGGAAGAAACTTCCAAGGGTTGTGGTCAAGTCAGGAGGCTTGTCTGCACATAAATATCCTGGAACTAAGGGCCATATACAAAGCCCTGAGTCAAGCGGAGCCTCTGCTTCGCAACCAACCGGTGCTGATTCAGTCAGACAACATCACCGCAGTTGCTCATGTAAACCGCCAGGGCGGCACAAGAAGCAGGGTGGCGATGGCGGAAGCCACCAGGATTCTTTGTTGGGCGGAGAATCACGTGCAAGCACTGTCGGCAGTGTTCATTCCGGGAGTGGACAACTGGGAAGCAGACTTCCTCAGCAGGCACGACCTCCACCCGGGAGAGTGGGGACTTCATCAAGAAGTCTTCATGCAGATTACAAATCGATGGGAACTGCCACAGGTGGACATGATGGCATCCCGCCTCAACAAAAAGCTAAAAAGGTATTGTGCCAGGTCAAGGGACCCTCAGGCGATAGCTGTGGACACACTAGTGACACTGTGGGTGTTCCAGTCGGTCTATGTATTTCCTCCTCTTCCTCTCATACCCAAGGTGCTGAGAATCGTAAGAAAAAGAGGAGTGAGAACAATACTCATTGTTCCGGATTGGCCAAGAAGGACTTGGTACCCGGAACTGCAAGAAATTCCAGCTTGGCCGGTTCCTGCACTTCCTACAGTCTGGAGTGACTATGGGCTTGAAGTTGGGGTCCATAAAGGTCCAGATTTCAGCCCTATCCATTTTCTTTCAAAAAGAACTGGCTTCTCTACCTGAGGTTCAGACGTTTGTTAAGGGAGTGCTGCATATTCAGCCCCCTTTTGTGGCACCTTGGGATCTCAACGTGGTGTTGGGTTTCCTGAAATCCCACTGGTTTGAGCCACTTAAGACCGTGGAGCTAAAGTATCTCACGTGGAAGGTGGTCATGCTATTGGCCTTAGCTTCGGCTAGGCATGTGTCAGAATTGGCGGCTTTGTCATGTAAAAGCCCCTATCTGGTTTTCCATGTGGACAGGGCAGAATTACGGACTCGTCCACAATTTCTGCCGAAGGTGGTGTCATCTTTTCATTTGAACCAACCTATTGTGGTGCCTACGGCTACTCGTGACTTGGAGGATTCCAAGTTGCTTGATGTAGTCAGGGCTTTGAAGATTTATGTGGCCAGAACGGCTGAAGTCAGGAAAACTGACTCGCTGTTTATCCTGTATGCATCCAACAAGCTGGGTGCTCCTGCTTCAAAGCAAACTATTGCTCACTGGATCTGTAACACGATTCAGCAGGCTCATTCTGCGGCTGGATTGCCGCATCCAAAATCGATAAAAGCCCATTCCACAAGGAAAGTGGGCTCTTCTTGGGCGGCTGCCCGAGGGGTCTCGGCATTACAGCTTTGCCGAGCAGCTACTTGGTCGGGTTCAAACACCTTTGCAAAATTCTACAAGTTTGATACCCTGACTGAGGAGGACCTTGTGTTTGCCCATTCGGTGCTGCAGAGTCATGCGCACTCTCCCGCCCGTTTGGGAGCTTTGGTATAATCCCCATGGTCCTTACGGAGTCCCCAGCATCCACTAGGACGTTAGAGAAAATAAGATTTTACTCACCGGTAAATCTATTTCTCGTACTCCGTAGTGGATACTGGGCGCCCGTCCCAAGTGCGGACTTTCTGCAATACGTGTATATAGTTATTGCTTAATAAAGGGTTATGTTATGTTGGCATCCGTGGTTGATGCTTTGTTGTTGTTCATACTGTTAACTGGGTATGTTATCACAAGTTATACGGTGTGATTGGTGTGGCTGGTATGAGTCTTACCCTGGATTCCAAAATCCTTTCCTTGTAATGTCAGCTCTTCCGGGCACAGTTTCCTTAACTGAGGTCTGGAGGAGGGGCATAGCGGGAGGAGCCAGTGCACACCAGTAGTACTAAATCTTTCTTAGAGTGCCCAGTCTCCTGCGGAGCCCGTCTATTCCCTATGGTCCTTACGGAGTCCCCAGCATCCACTACGGACTACGAGAAATAGATTTACCGGTGAGTAAAATCTTTTTTTTGTTTATTATCCTTTTCTTCTTTTAGAGAATAGTCTTGTGTTCTGGGGCTTTTGTGTAATCCAGTCAGTAAGGTTTATTAAAAGTTGGAAAAGGACAGTGGCATTTACCGATACCATTGTCGATATTGGTGCCATTAATGATTTAATTATTGTTCATATATACCTGCTGTCTAAGATATCTCTATTTTTGTTTTTATTATGGGGGAAAGGGGGATGCAGGCTGTTAATTTGTTCTTCTTACCACCTGTTCTGTCCCCTTCAGGTGATTTTCAGTTTGCGGTGGCCTCAGAAGATAACTCTGAGTTTTGGCTTGGCACAGACAACAGTCCATCCAGTGCCCAGCTGGTATCTTATGTAGGAAAAGTGAGTGGAAGGATGTGAAATTGAACGCTTGCTTTTATAGCAAAAGCACAACGCAGAAAGGACATCCAGTGCATCCAGAAAGTACTGACAGCGCTTCACTTTTTCCACATTTATTATGTTACAGCCTTATTCCAAAATGGAATAAATTCATTCTTTCCCTCAAAATTCTACACACAATACCCCATAATGACAACATGAAAAAAGTTTTTTGAGATTTTGGAAAATTTATTACAAATACAAAAACTAAAAAATCACATGTGCATAAGTATTCACAGCCTTTGCTCAATACTTTGTTGATGCCCCTTTGGCAGCAATTACAGCCTCAAGTCTTTTTTCAGCTTGGCACACCTATCTTTGGGCAGTTTCGCCCATTCCTCTTTGCAGCACCTCTCAAGCTCCATCAGGTTGGATGGGAAGCGTCAGTGCACAGCCACTTTCAGATCTCTCCAGAGATGTTCAATTGGATTCAAGTCTGGGCTCTGGCTGGGCCACTCAAGGACATTTTACAGAGTTGTCCTAAAGCCACGCCTTTGCTATCTTGGCTGAGTGCTTAGGGTCATTGTCCTACTGAAAGATGAACTGTCGCCCCAGTCTGAGGTCAAGAGCGCTCTGGAGCAGGTTTTCATACAGAATGTCTCTGTACATTGCTGCATTCATCTTTCCCTCTATCCCAACTAGTCTCCCAGTTCCTGCTGCTGAAAAACATCCCCACAGCATGATGTTGCCACCACCATGCTTCACTGTAGGGATTGTATTGGCCTGGTGATTAGTGGTGCCTGGTTTCCTCCAAACATGACACCTGGCATTCACGCCAAAGAGTTCAATATTTGTCTCATCAGACCAAAGAATTTTGTTTCTCATGGTCTGAGAGTCCTTCAGGTGCATTTTGGCAAACTCCAGGCTGGCTGCCATGTGCTTTTTACTAAGGAGAGGCTTCCATCTGGCCAGTCTACCACACAGGCCTGATTGGTGGATTGCTGCAGAGATGGTTGTCTTTCTGGAAGGTTCTCCTCTCTCTACAGAGGAATGCTGTAGCTCTGACAGAGTGACCATCAGGTTCTTGGTCACCTCCCTGAATAGGGCCCTTCTCCCCCGATCGCTCAGTTTAGACGGTCGGCCAGCTCTAGAAGAGTACTTGTGGTTCCGAACTTCTTCCATTTACTGATGATGGAGACCACTATGCTCATTGGGACCTTCAAAGCAGCAGATATTTTTCTGTACCCTTCCCCAGATTTGTGCCTCGAGACAATCCTGTCTCGGAGGTCTACAGACAATTCATTTGACTTCATGCTTGGTTTGTGCTCAGACATGCACTGTCAAGTGTGGGACATTATATAGACAGGTGTGTGCCTTTCCAAATCATGTCCACTCAACTCAATTTACCACAGGTGAACTCCAATTAAGCTGAATGATCAGTGGAAACAGGATGCACCTGAGCTCAATTTTGCGCTTCATGGCAAAGTCTGTGAATACTTATGTACATGTAATTTCTTAGTTATTTTATTTTTAATAAATCTGCAAAAATCTAAAAAAAAAACTTTTTTCATGTTGTCATTATGGGGTATTGTGTGTAGAATTTTGAGGGAATTTGGGAATAAGGCCATAACATAACAAAATATGGAAAAAGTGAAGCGCTGTGAATACTTTCCGGATGCACTGAAGGACTTCCAATAGGAAGTCACTGCCAGTCACAGTGAAGCCAGTGCAGTCAGGGACTGCATCTGGCTTTACTGACACTGATCGGGGTGTTGGACTTTACCTGGGGGGCTGCAGTACTAAGTACTAAATTAACCCGAGCGTAAATGCTTGTGCACATGTGGTAGGGAATTGTTTGTGTACATGTGGTAGGGAATTGTTTGTAAGCTCCACTGGAGCAGGGACTGATGTGAATGGCAAATATTCTCTGTAAAGCGCTGTGGAATATGTGTGCGCTATATAAATAACTGGTAATAAGTAAATCTAAACTCGCAAGCTAAAATTTTATTTTCTGTACGTTTTAGGTTGGATCCGAATGGACAGCTCCGGGGGAATTTACAAAGTATAGCTCTCAAGTGTCCAAGCCTTACAGGTAAGGTAGACACTCCTATGTGTGCGTGTTGTTGGAAGCATATGATCAAAATATACTTTCCAAACTTAGATTGTGAAAAATGTATCAATAATATTATGAATGTGCACTTCAGGCTTGCTATAAGGTCATCAAAGCATCACTATATAAATAAGTAAATAAATGTTAAAGAAAACACCTTTTTCCTATATTATACACTAACGTGCCCATAGCAACCAATCAGATTCCACTTATCATTTATCTAGCACCTTCTAGAAGATAGTATCTGGAATCTGATTGGTTGTTATGGGCTATAAACTCGCACCTTAGTAAATATGTCCCTAGGTGTTTTTGATGTTTGCAGTATTACACTAATGTATATATCTTTTTCTGTGAGATTTTTTTTTGATTACAACAAAGGGGGTACACAATTAGCCATGATAACGTGATACTCAATCGCAGGTAAAGTTATCGCACCTATCGCCCGAAAAACCTTATCGCGCGCTTCCGTTTTTCGACCTATCCTATTAGAATATCGCAAAAACAGGTGACCTGGAAAAATGCCAAAGTGACATAGGATAAAAATATAGACGTATATTAGAGGGCATAATAAAAAGATTTTTGGGTCTTTAAAATGTGTTAAATGGCTGCAACATGTATTTTTTAAAAACACTTGAAAAATTATAAAAGCAAGAGATTTTGTGGAAAATAAATGTTCTCATTAAATTTGTATATATTTGTATATAAAAAGTATATATTTCGGTCAAATAAAGGCACTTTTAAAAAACCTTGCAAAAATAACCAATTACTTCCACCTGCAAGCCTAAAAACACTTGTCCCACTCATAACACACCTGTCCCATGCCTTGTACCCCAATTTCCATCACTTTGCACTTTCACCCCAAAACTGACACCTTATTATTGGCTAATGAAAAACTTGAAAATATCTAATTAGTCATTAAGGGACAGTGTCCAAGCGGGTCTGAACCAAGTCCCAAGATTTTTACCCAACAATAGTGATTTTCCCCAACTTTTCACCTGCTGCTCAGAGTATGTGAAGAGAAATTTGTGATAAACCCTATGGAGAATTATCACATACAAGTAATTGTATAGCTGCTATATTGCGGGTTGGGGAAAAAAGCTGCATTTTCCAATTTTTTGCTGTGACAATGGGCTGTGCGGCTAATTGGATACCCCCCATAGAAATAAATCCTAATCCACAGTGTTGTAAGAGCAATATTTATTATTTGTTTTCACTTTCACAAAGTGTTTTAGAATGTGCACGTTTTTGGTTTCTGTAGCAGCAGTGGTTTTCAGGTGCTGATAGATAGATAGATATATATATATCTATCTATCTATCTATCTATCTATCTATCTATCTATCTATCTATCTATCTATTACATTACATTATAATAATCTTGTGTATTTGGAGAAACATTGTATTTTTTAGAGTCCAGTTTAAAATTGTAAAGTTTACATACAAGAAATCGCTTCATTTACTGTTGCTACCTAGAACACAGGTTCTCAAACTCGGTCCTCAGGACCCCACACAGTGCTTGTTTTGCAGGTCTCCTCAGAATCACAAGTGAAATAATTTGCTCCACCTGTGGACCTTTTAAAATGTTTCAGTGAGTAATTAATACACCTATGCTCCTGCTGGGTTATCTGCAAAACATGCACTGTGTGGGGTCCTGAGGACCGAGTTTGAGAACCTTTGACCTAGAGGTTTGTGCATTATGCTCCGAGTGGCTTATATATAGTTATTATTTTCCCCCATTATATAATAAATACAAATGTACTCATTAAAACTGAAATTGTTAAGCATCTACCATTCATATATAAATGGAAGCATTTTGCAGAACACTATCCTGTGAGTACTGGTATAGCATACCATTTTTTAAGTTGCAACTGTAAACAAATGTGAGGCAGACCATGAGATGGATGAGGGGTCACAGAGGAGCCCCATCATTATATAATAAGTGGGGACTGCAGGTCAACCTCCTTTTTTTTTTTTTTTTTTTTTTTTTTATAGACGTCCTAGAATTCTGTAGTTATACCTAATTATTTTAAAGTAAAAGCTATATTACTCCTTTATACTAACACAAGTTGCTTGTACGAGCGACTTCTTTTGTTTTACCTTCAGTGACATTTATACTTTTCACCACAGAAGACTTTCAAAATGAGTCATGTAAGATATGCAACATTTACTAATTTCTACATATGTTCTATTTTACTGGAACAATAACACTTCTCATAATGGGTGAGATTATTTAGCCTTGGAGAGTGACTAAGTGGAAAGAGATAAAGTACCAGCCAATACGCTCCTAACTATCATTTTACAGGCTGTGATTGAGAAATTAGAGTAATGCTGGGTACACACTGGCCAATATGTTGGCCGTTCAATTGACGTT
Source organism: Pseudophryne corroboree (assembly GCF_028390025.1). Classification (NCBI taxonomy): domain Eukaryota; kingdom Metazoa; phylum Chordata; class Amphibia; order Anura; family Myobatrachidae; genus Pseudophryne; species Pseudophryne corroboree. Next base: position 109,203,709 of record NC_086454.1, on the reverse strand, counting down.
CACAAATACATTACGTCTGCGCACTTCTGGTAGCCCCCAGGTTCTGTTTGACAGTTACCCGCTCCACTGTAGCGTGTCGGTCAGCTCTCATGCGCCTTTGTAGCCGATATTCACCTCTCACATCAGTGGCACGTGGTGCTCAGCAGTTTCCATGTCGGTTATTCGCAGTGGTGCCATTTGTCAAGTCACAATTTACCTTCACCACAGCAGCACGCCAACAGTTCACAAACTGCGCTGTTTCAGAAATACTGCCACCTTTGGCCTGAAACCCGATAATCATCCTTTTTTGCAACTCTGATAAATCGCCCCTTTTACCGATGACAGCAATGAGTGATATGTGTGCAAGCGGCCTATCACACACCCTATATACCTGCCAAGATATTGCATGACATGTGACGTACTTCATGTCATAATAATGTGACTCGACCGTGTATGTCACTTGTATATTCTAACTACATAGCAGTTTAATGCAAGCAGCTAACTGTATACTTCCTTCCCTGACTACGGTTACTCAATGAAAAGCAGCATTTACAGCAGCACCTACCACCGGTGTGGTATGCAAGGTCGACAGGTCAAAAGGTCAACATGAGTTTTTAATGTTTTTTTGGTGTCGTTTTCTCCGTACAATGACCAGGAACCCCAACTAGTGCACCATGTCCACTCGCATGGCTCGTGGGCAAGGTGCCTCGCTCCGCTGCCATTGTGCTCGGCACAGGTTACTATTCCCATTCGTAGTCCATGTGGATCGTAAAGTATGAAAAAGTTTTAAAAAATTAAGAAGAAAAAACCCTTATGTTGCCCTTTTGACCTAGTTACTGTCGACCAATAGTGGCCGACCTAGTTACTGTCAATCTAGAGACCGGATCGCCCTGCCACGGTGTTATAGTAATCCTGGGATGCAGTGTATGAAAGAAACATGAAGTGGTTATTTTATTTATTTTTTCTAATACCCCACATCATACTGGCAAATACAGACTTCCCATATATGTGCCTATTCAATCAGTTACTGGGTCTGTTGCGGCACCCCTGCAGCTGGTAACTCTGTTTTATACACATTTATAATTGTGTGCTATGTGTCCGTGTTTATTTAAATGTGTATATCTTTGCATGATTGATAGCGATGAATCGCACACCCTACGGGGAAATACAAAGGCAATAGAAGTTACTTTTGAATCCTTTGAAACTTGGCCCTTTGCTTTCTGCTTTGTGCAGCCACTCAAATGCTCTGTGCTTTGTCTTATACTGCTGTTTCACAGTAGCGGATGCATTACCCCTGTGATTAAGCTGAAGTCGCACCAGGGATTTTACTGTCAGCGAGTAGGGATATATGAATGTACTTTGTGTTAAGTATTTTACCGTACATATGGAGTTCTGTTACCATATCAAAGAACACAGGCACTACTAGTGGGTATTTTTGTATAATATATTCTTCTTGTGATATATGGATTTTTAATCTTTCCAAAAACTTCCCATCTACCAAATCCTCTATCCGGACCAAAGTGGATGAAATGAACAGACTGATTTTGCTAGCAGTTATGTTTGTACTGTGTTTACACGGAACATTTCTCTGCCTAAAAGTACAGCGTGTTATTTTCCTTGAAGGCTGACTCCACTACTTATAAAACGTTGACGGTTATAATTTAAAACCTAATTACTCCCTGACGTTGGTGATGAAACCCTACTGGTATGCTGAAGTTACTGGTTGTTAACGACAACTAACCAGAAAAAAGGCTTTCAAATACCTCAGGCAGTTGAAGGTCCCTATAAAAATGAAGGGAGATGTGTGTGTCTAAAGGTGGGTACACACTGATAGATATATCTGCATATCAATTGATCGGCAGATATATTTATTGACGGATCGGTCAGTGTGCTGTGCATACACACTGCCCAATCCGTCGGGGACTGACGTCATGAACACGCCCGCCCAGTTCAGCTGTCAATCACCGCCAGCCGCCGCAGCATGTGTACGGGCGGGCGGCTGGTTGCCCTTACACACACACAGCGATGCGCCAATATATCAGTAGATATATTGGCCGTTGGTTGTGTTGCGGGGCTGACGGGATATGCCTGTGAACGACAGAGTACACAGACATATCGCCCGTACACACTGGCCGACGGACCCGCAATATATCGGCCATTCAATAGAACGGCCGATATATCGGCCAGTGTGTACCCACCTTTATAGAACATTGATTACCAAAATCCGTCCTCAAGGCACCTTTACAGTCCAGGTTTTAAGGATGTCTATCCTTAAGCACAGGTGACTTAATTAGTATCTCAATCACTTTGGTTATACCATGTGTGCACTAGTATTGTTATCCTTAAAACTTGGAACTTTAGGATGCCTTGGGGACTATGGTTTCAAAATAAATATTCCTCTTAGTTGGCCATGTTTTATCTGCATATTATGTGCATGTGTGAGAATAGCCATGTTTCTTTCCCAATGTGACAAGTAATTCACAGTAATCCTTTGCAGAGGTGGATTTAAACCACTATTTTGCAGCAGCAATGCATTGAGAATGAGTACATGTACTGTCAGTAAGAATGTCTTTACTCCTGCCAAGCTATATGTCTAAACGTTATGAAGTATAATGTCATTTTAAATTAAGCCGTTTCAAGAAAGGTTTTTACATACTCAGGGGCTGTCTGTTGAATACAGGGGCAGATCCTGGCTGTGCTGCGACGGGATGGTTAACCTGTTGACAATGGGGTCTTTCATTCACATGGCAGGAACACTGTTGGGCAGTGATGTCATCCCTAATCTATCTGTGTATACCGGCATTGTCTGTCCATTCTCTTTCTTTATCTGCTGGAATATATGTTCACGTAAGTCTATTTTTAGGTTTCCTGTTCAGCACTTTTCTCCAACAAATGCTGCTGCTTCTCCCCTCTCAGTTGCTCCTCAAGCAGCAGGATGCGTTGTGCCAAGGCAGCGTTTTCGTTGGTAATGTCATAGATGCGCATTGCATGTTGAGTGAGTGAGCACTCCACATCACTGACCAGGGTTTCCACTTCCTGGAGGCGTGGGGCAAACCCTTCTAGCTTACTGTCTAGTGCTGCTAGGGATTCTCCTAGCACACGCAGACGATCTTCTAGAGGGTGCCAGCGTTCTCTCACCCCTTCTGGGCTTATGGAATCAAAGTTCACAGAATCTGCTGAGGTTGTGGCTGGTGTCACAGAATCTGCGCTTAATGTCTCCAAATTGTGAGCTTTCCCCGGCACCAACCCTATGCTGTTTGTATCTGTTATGCCTGCTGCTACCATGGGGATCACATTAATTCCAACGGTGCCCAATGTTAGTGATGCAACATTCACTGCACCCAGTTCCAAACACTTGACAGGCACCGAACCCAGGTGCCAGTCTGTGCCTGCCACACTAAAGTTTGGTGAATGTAAAGTAGATCCTGCACCAGTTGCACCCAGGATTAGAGAGTTGTTGTTTACCAAGGAGAGCTGCAGTGATTCAACTGGCACCAAACTGATGTCTGCATTTTCAAGATCGACTGATTCCATGTACTCTGGGGATGACGACTCACAGGACCACAAATGTATCCCATCAGTGCCCACTTCTGGCTCTATCTCCTCTACACCCAATATAAATGAATCATTCTTTACCAGACTTGGGTCAAAAGTGTCTGGATCCAGGGAACACGCACTTAATGTCGATGAATCACTGGAATTCCTTTTGATGCTGATTTTGGAGTCCCCTTGATCTTTGTTGATGTCACTTGCCATCTGCTCCCATGATTCGCCATCTAACAATAAATCACTTTGCTCTGTGTTGACGTCATCTCTCTCTGTAGACTCCATGGTCTCTGCTCTTACAGGAAAAAGGTCACCATGCACCTCTTTAACAGAATCTATATCCAGTATTAACGTATTACATGACTCTAAGTTGAAACCAGCTGTGCCCAGTGCTGCCATTGCAACCCCATCACTTTGTTCCAAATCATTGCCTGCTGTCCACAGCACAAAGCATTTTTCATCTTGTTTCAGAGACAATGCTATTTGGGTTGGGTTGGTGCTCATTCCTTGTATACTTAAGTCCACAAAATGAACATCATTCTCAATGAAGTCAGAGTTCACTGTATTTGTCCCCTCCTTCTGATTCCCTTTACTTACATTGAGAAAGTTGCTCCAGAGATATAGGTCATCCGGCCCCCTGTTTGCCTTGGCATGTGCAGCTGTGTTCAGATCATTAGGATCCATGATTGGTGAGATCGGAGTATATTTTCCCTCTGATAAGTACTGCAGAATATGCAGTGCCGTTGTCTTGCCTGACCCCCTCCCTGCACTTCTTAATAGTGCGATGTTGTTTCCGCCTCTGTCTGCTTCTCTTGCCCTTGTCCAGGTATTATTTACAATCGGGAAATCCTCTTAGTCTGATTATCTAAGTCATACAGATGGAGTGAGAGCAGAGCATAGGTAAAATATATGTTCATGTACACTGACGGTGCTTTGACACCAGGCGGATGTGTGCAGTATCATGTGCTGATTATTATCATGACCTTGTACAGATCATCCGGTAATATGCGGCTGTATGCAGAATGCTGGAACTGGTTCCGACTGTATATAAACTGTTATGTTTTCAGTAATTTAATATGAATCTGTAATCTGTTCATTATCTCCAAGTATGTTTTACCATGACTCATTTTGTTACAAATCCACTTTATAACTGAGTGATGTTATGCGCAAGAGGAACTGCCCAGTGTATTGTGTAGAGGCAGAAATATTAATGGGATAGCAGCCTTAACGAGAGCCTGTGAAGGGTTTTAAAGGGAAGTTCACAGATTGTTCTGATTTTGTATTGCAAATTGAATATTTGGAATGGAGATCCTTAATGGAGAAAGTTATGGTGTGTACACACTGTGAGATTTTTTTCTTACGATTTTGACTATAGAGTCAAAATCGTAAGAAAAGTTAGTGCAGATCGCAAGGTGAAAGTCACCTTGCGATCCCGATTCGATGCCGATGCGCGGTCCCGCGCGGTCGGCATCGCAAGAATAGACTGTGCAGGCAAGTCAATTTTGACCATCTCTATAGAAGAGATAGTCAAAATTGACACTTAGCCAAAATTGCACATAGTCAGTATTGCAAGCACATAATGAGTGCTATGTGCCGACCTAGCCCCTGTCGCATAGTGAGAATCTGGCATAGCCCGAATCTCACCGTGTGTATGGGCCATTAGTTAGATCTGCAGACAGGGACGTAACTAGGTGTGTGCGGAGCGGGCACCGAACATAGCGCTGCAGGGTAGGGGGCGCTGTTGGCGGCACTTGTCAATTATCAGTTTTAATTACTTTCACTTGCAGATTCCCCCCTTTTTGAAGCCCAGCATCTCCTGACAACCCCTGTCTCCTACTCTGACCGGTTCTGTTGCCAATGTTGCTAATACCTACTGTAAGGAGATCTTGGTTAATTTTTATTCGGCTGTTTTAGAGAGTGTCCTCACATAAGGAATTATGGTGTGGTTTGGTACCTGCACCGCTGCAGAATGTAAGTCTCCTCAGAGAGTGGTAAAAACTGCGAGTAGAATTATTGGAATTAGTTTGCCCTGTATCCAGGATGTTTATGAAAAAATGCTTCTCTCTAAGGTGAAAAGTATCTTGGGAGATTTATCTCATCCAAATATGGGGATGTTTTCTGTGCTGCCATCTAATAGGCGTTATCGTTCTATTCTTTGTCGGACTAACCGGTTAAAGGGTAGTTTTTCTCCCAAATATGTTAAACAGGACAAAATTAAGATAATTGGAAGTGTTTTGGTCTGAGAAGTGCTCTTTCTGTCTCTATGGTTTTTGTATATGCTTGCTTTTTAGTTTTGTTGATTGTTCATGTTTTTTCTTGAACCATTGATGACAATAAAGTATTATTATTATTATTATTATTATTATTGTACAACACTCATGAACTCAGCTTGAGATTTATTTGTTATTCAGGCACACTGTCCTTTATTACATTTCAAGATGCTGGCATACCCAGACTTCCATCCCATTGACTGTGGCATTGCAGTCAGACAATCTATTCATTTAGCTATCTGCCCTTGCACAGAAAGGTAGATAATTCTTAGAAAATTCTAACTATTTGAAGCTTACCTTGTACTTTGTGAAAAAATAATCAGCATTGCAGCTGAGCAGATCTATGTAGTGTGTGGCTGCAAGGGATTGGATGTGTGGCTGCACACTATATAGATCTGCTCAATTGCAATGCTGATTTATTTTATTTTTATTTTTTTTACAAATTACCAGTAGCTTCATATAGTGTTCATAGTTTTTATGCAGGATCAAATAGCTCAATGAGTAGGGTGTTTGATTAGAATTCAACAGGTTATGGGTTTAAATCCTGGGTATAGCAGTATATTGAAATGTTTTTTTAATTTTTAAATAAAGGTTATTGTAACTGAATAACAACGAGCTCTCAAGTTAAGTGCATACGTGGTATAAAGAGGATTTGTGTCCAAATCCATGTTCTTAAAGTGGTCTATAAATGTGTATGTATGTGTATGTGTGTCTATGGGAAGAGGCATCATAGCACAGGCTTTCTCTGGGATCAATCTTGCCATGCTCATTCCCCACGAGGCATGCGCCTTATGTCCCTATTGCAAACAAATGCGAGGAGGGGGGGCAGCGCCAATTCTCTCTCAGGCACAAGGCACCAAAAAGTCTAGTTACTGCTCTGTCTGCAGATTTTTTGACTGTACTACTTGTGTCCTGAAATTGATTATACCACCTGTGCTCCTTTATCGATTATACCCCAATTGCACTAAACATTACTCATAAAGAACAGATGGATTTCACCCACATTGAACAGTATGGACCTGCTAGTAACAATGTTTATTTCCTCTGTGAGGCTTTCTGTGTACCCAGATTTTTATCATTTTCTAAGCGCATATGCCGAGTGGAACTGATAGTGACAGATGTCTGCCTTTAACCAGCTCAATTGTTGAAGTAATCCCTCATCCAAGAATGGTTAATAGCTGGATGGAATAGAGAATGGAGGCTTTTGATGGGCATTTGGGATCCTAAAGGAAGGAATAAACGGGAAAGCTGCCTAATAGTTTTGTTTGGGTATAGAAATACAATGAGCAAGTCCCTATTTTATGAACAAGTCCCTATTTTTATGCATTGTCTTTTGCACAGTTTGTAACTTTAACTCTTAACCTACATTAATTATCCTTCTTTTTAGTAATATTCTCTCCCTCTAGTGGTCCTGCAATTGTTGGTGTCCTTTGCTGTTGTTTTCCACCTTTTAGTTCTTCTCTTTGCTATTTTTTTTCCCCCTGAAAATATTTTATTCAATATAATGAAAATATATATGTCTTTTAACATTGTACATGACTAGCTCATCGTTTATCTGCTAGCTCCCTAGCGATCACAACCCTATCCATAATTCTGATAAACTTTCGTTAATCCAGAGCAATACTTCAAAGCAGTCCTGCTTTTCCAATTTCTGAGTTCCAGGGCAAACACATTAAAGCCATGTGGAATTGGAGGAGACGTGGGTTTTGTCTGATGACAGTGGGGGTCATTCCGAGTTGATCGCTCGCTAGCTACTTTTAGCAGCCGTACAAACGCATAGTTGCCGCCGACGGGGGAGTGTATTTTCGCTTTGCAAGTGTGCGAATGTGTGTGCAACCGAGTGGGACGAAATTTTGTTTTGCAGTCTCTGAGTAGCTCTGGGCTTACTCAGCCCTTGCGATCACTTCAGTCTTTTTGATCCCAGAATTGACATCAGACACCCGCCCTGCAAACGCCCGGGCACACCTGCGTTTTTCCAAACACTCCCTGAAAACAGTCAGTTGCCACCCACAAACGCACTCTTCCTGTTAATCTCCTTGCAATCAGCTGTGCGAATGGATTCTTCGTTAAATCCATCGCCCAGCAACGATCCGCTTTGTACCCGTACAATGTGCCTGCGCATTGCGGTGCATACCCATGCGCAGTAGTAACTTGTTCGCTGCGAAAAACGTCAGCGAACGATCAACTCGGAATGACCCCCAATATCTGGAGAAAGTTGCAAGTGCTGCAGACACTATGCGCCACCTGCTGCATTCTCCCCTCTTGTACACACAGCAGCAGCTCTGGCTGTTGCTTTCAGCTCCATCACGCTACAAAACCCTGCTGGCAACATCATGAACCTGTTATCTCGACTCTATGCTGGTGGGGAACCCTGCTTCTTCTGCTGGAGACACACCCAAAGTTTATCTTTCCAACCAGCCAACCAAACATTTGCTCCCAAACTCGGAAAGCGGACAAACACAGTAGTTGAGACAAATTGGTTTAACTCAAATGTATTTGACAGACTTGTCTGAACAACCATTTTTGTCAGTTTTCTTGTGTTTGGGAGCTAACGGCTGATTGTCATTTGCTCCAATACATTATCAGATTTTCATTCAAACCAATCAACTTGTTGGCTGATTGGAAAGATAATCTTTAGGTGTGTAGCCAGCTTGTCTCGCAGTCTGTGGCATCCTGCTTGCCTTCATTTTTTTTCACCTCATTACTCTGCCCAATTGAGAGATCCCTGCCTTCCGCAAGATCCACACAGTTGATTGGTACAGGTAGTTGGTGGAGTTGAGGATTGAATAAGGTGGTTAAGCTGTGTACACATTAGACTATGTGTAACCAGCACAACATCAGCGACGGCGGGATGGGAGCGGTGGCCATGCCTCACCGACAATGTCGTCCGTCGTACCATGCAGGTCAGGCAGAGGACATTGCTGACCACGCGCGGGAGCGTGCATCGTCAGCGACATAGGGGGTTATTCAGGGGCAAAACCATGTGCACTGCAGGGGGGGGGGCAGATATAACATGTGCAGAGAGAGTTAGATTTGAGTGGGTTATTTTGTTTCTGTCCAGGGTAAATACTGGCTGCTTTATTTTTACACTGCAATTTAGATTGCAGATTGAACAAACCCCACCCAAATCTAACTCTCTCTGCACATGTTATATCTGCCCCACCTGCACTGCACATGGTTATGCCCAGCTGCTAACAAATTTGATTTAGGCCTATAGTGCGTACAGACTGGATGATTTTAACGATGTGTTGTTCTGCTACATCGTTAAACAAATCCTCTAGTGTGTACCCAGCATTAGACCTTATAGGCCCTACACACTGGCCGATAATCGTCAAAGATATGAACGATCTAGTTAATTAATGAATGAGATACCGTTCATATCTTTGAGTGTGGAGGCACCAGCGATGAACGATGCACGGCCCCGCGCTCGTTCATCGCTGGTGCCCCGTCGGCTGTGCATGCAGGCCTATATGGACGATCTCGTCCATATTTGCCTGCACTTCTATGGAGCCGTGCGACGGGGGGAGTGAAGTAACTTCACTCCCCCCGTCACTGCCCCCCGCCGGGTCGCCGTCGGCCATATCCGCCGTCGGGCAGCTTGGCGGCGGATCTTTAAATGTGTAGAGCCCTTTAGTCGAAGGTACCGAGGGGAACATAATACACACAGCAATTATTTGATTTTAAAGGATTGTATATTATTTACCTCAGTAAAACACAGACTTTGGTATACCAGTACAGGATCTATTATCTGGAATGCTTGAGATATTATCCTGAATAGTCTTTTTTCTGTGATCTGGAATGCCATCCTGAAAGTCTCCAAAAATACAGTTCTCCCCCAGTGCCCCTGGCATTCCTCTCCTCATTATATTGTTCAGTAGAGCTCCTCATGGTAATTAGAGTAGAAAGCAGCTGATGATCTCATTTGTGTATATGACAGAAATGCTGTAATAATCCTCTTTCCGTATTTTGTAAGTTTCTGGGTCGGGATTTTACACTAGGTCGCCTTAGACAGGTGAAGGCTGGCAACTGTTGGCCAAAGTGTGCAGACATAAGTTACGTGATTCGTATCCATCTACGTTTTCTGATAAGTGTCAGTTTACACAGCCAACAGAATACAGCGTTCTCCCCAGGACCTTTTTGATGGACGCTACTCTTGGCACTTTTCTTACACCACCCAGCAACCAAAGCTAATCTGACTTGCACGGTAGGCTAGCGCCAGCCAGCAGAGGGCGCCGCGAGCAGCAGAAATGCTCCCTGCACAGAGCCACCCCCTCAATAAGGAGGATCCCGGCTCACCCCCTCCACCACATCCACAGCCCTCCCTGTACTGAAGGCATGCATTGCAGACTGACCCCCTTCACCTCTCCTAGCTGGAGCTCACCAAACAGTAAGATGTCAGATGGGAGAGGGGAAGGGTGCACAATAGGCTGTTGCTTACCTCCTGTGATGGGGTTCAGTCCGCCGCTACCCCATTTTTCCAACCCACAGGTACCTCATAATGTTGCCTGGCTTAAAAAAAATTGAGAGGAGAACACTGGAATATATCAAAGAGCTATAATCCAACACAGCTCTTTATTATTATTATTATTATTATTATAATTTGTTAAGCACCACTATGTTTGCAGCGCTGTACAGAATATATTCAGATTTCACTGTGTGGTCCATTTTAGTCAGAATCAACCTAACAGTATGTTTTTGGAGTATGGTGGGAAATCCACGCAAATACATGTAGCACATGCAAACTCCACACAGATATGGTTCTGGCTGGGGAACAAACTCATGACTGCGGTGCTATGAGGGGGATCAGTATGGTAAGCCGGCGGCCGGGATCCCGACAGTCGAAATACTGACGTCGGGGTCCCGATGGCGAAGAAGCCAACAAGGGTGGGTAAGGGGTGCTATAGCCTCTCCCCTGCCCGCTGCCTAAACCTAACCTCCCATCCCCGCTGCCTAAACCTCCCAGTACGCAGCCTAACCCTCAGAGGGGGGTGCCTAAGCCTAGTCCCCCTCCCCGCACCCTAACCCTCCCAGGACGCAGCCTAACCCTAACACTCCCCCTGCTGTTGTGGGGAGCGGTCATATGAAGCATTTTAACCTTGGCAAGTTAGTATCTGTCTGCCGCTGGTTTGTGTATGGGCAGTGAGGCGCACATGAAGTTGTTTGCCAAATGTTGACTACTTTCTGTTCTTTTTTTTTCTGTAGTTCCCTCACTTACTCCTGCATTGCCGATGTACAATATTTTTCCTTATACCTATCACTTATAATAGTAAATGACATATATACAGTAAAGGGCTGATTCTGTGTTGGGAGCAAAGCATAGCAGTAACTTTGCACCGTGGTAAAACCATGGTGCACTGCAGGTGGGGCAGATTACAATGAGAGATTATGGGGGTCATTCAGACCTGATAGCACGCTGCTTTTTTCCGCAGCTGTCAATCTGGTCTGAACCGCGCATGCGTATGAACCGCAATGCGCAGGCGCGTCGGCCGCTGGTGACAGGTATCGCCGAGCAGCGACAGAACTAGCGAAGAAAGCGATTGCACCAGCGATCGCAAGAAGATTGACAGGCAGAAGGCGTTCGTGGGCGGCAACTCACCATTTCCAGGGAGTGTCCGGAAAAACGCAGGTGTGCCCAGCCGTTCGGGAGGAGGATTCCTGACGTAAGGCCCGGATCGTTGCAGCGGCTGGGTAAGTCCTGGGCTGTGCAGAAACGTGCAGCTCACCAGCCGATGACACCCCTCCCCCTGTAGGCGGCGATTACCTGGTCGCAGCAGTGCAAGAAACTGCCTGCGTGTGACCAGGTCTGAATTAGGCCCTATGTTTGAGAGGGGCATGTCCTAACTGTTGCTATATATGCTAACGTTTGCCCGTGGCTTCGCTTGTGTGGATATCTGTTATTGCTTAGCAGAACTAATTTTACAAAAATAGTAGTGCCATCTGATATTGTGATGTGTATGTTATGTTGTACACATGGGGGGTAATTCTGAGTTGATCGCAGCAGCAAATTTGTTAGCTAATGGGCAAAACCATGTGCAGTGCAGGGGAGGCAGATATAACATGTGCAGAGAGAGTTAGATTTGTGTTCAAACTGAAATGTAAATTGCAGTGTAAAAATAAAGCTGCCAGTATTCACCCTGCACAGCAACAATATAACCCACCCAAATCTAACTCTTTCTGCAAAAGTTATATCTGCCCCACCTGCAGTGCACATTGGGGTTATTCGTGCGATCGGGTCGGAACTGCGCATACGCGGCGGCCGCATTGCGCAGGCGCGGCGTTGCCAGCGGTGGCCGTCACCAGACAGCGACGCCGCTAGCGAAGGAAGCAGTCACAGCGGCGACCACAAGAAGATTGACAGGAGGAGGTGGGTCCGGGCGGCAACTCACCATTTTCGGGGAGTGGTGAATCCATCGCAGGCGTGTCCAGGCGTTTGGAGGGCGGATGTCTGATGTCAATTCCGGGACCTTCATCGCTGGATCGATCGCACAGGGAAAGTAACTCTTACCCTGGTCTTCTTTTACAGGAAACTTTTTTTGCATAGCAGGGCTGCACAAGCGTTCGCAGCCCTGCTATGCAGAAATGCACTCCCCCATAGGTGGCGTGTAGTTGATCGCATGGGCAGCAAAAAGTTGCTACGTGCGATCAACTCTGAATGACCCCCATGGGTTTGCCCATTAGCTAACAAATTTGCTGCTGTGATCAGACCTGAATTACCCCCTAGGTCACTAATCTATAGTGTTCCCGCTAGGATGTGGGCAGGGCAGGGTGCCGAGGTGCAGGAACAGTATCGAAAATGGGGCGTGGTTGACTGGGAAGGGGGCGTGGCCCCACTGGTGTCACTATTGGGCGCGGTGCAGCCCCGTCAGCTTCACTAATACCCAGCCATCATCGTCACATCTTGGGGGCGTGCCTAGCTCTCCTTTTAATGAGAATAAATGCCATGCGCATGCAAGATGGCTGCTGGGAGATGTAGTTCTGCCTGTGCCCACACACGTTCCCTGGGCAGAGGCTGTCACAGGGCTAGCCCTGATTTATCCATTCCCCAGACACAAGCCATGAGTGCAAGATCGATGCGTCTCTTTCAAGACGTATCACTGTCTGCATCTTCCATATAAATGGCTGGCTGCAGGTCCAGGCCAAGATACGGTTAAACTCGCCAGTATGTCTGTAGCCCTCACCGATAAGGGGATAGGATAAGGCAGGATTAACAGCAAGAGAATATACAGGCAATTAAAACAAAACAAAAAACTTCAGAACCTATTACAAGCTTTTTCCCCTTGGATCAGGCTCATGGATTCACACCCATAGAGATGAGGGATACCGCTCTTTAGGGTACTGACTGAATTTACTTATTGTTTTAATTGTTTAGTGTTTTTGGATTCATGTTACGGACTGTTTACATTTACAACCAGCTTTGATATTTACCATTGTTTATTATTGCAGTGAATGGATTGAAAACTGTTATTACTACATAATAGGCTGTGCATACCGAGATGTACAGAATATATTTTACCACTAGTAATGTTTTTCTGGGGTGTGGATTATTAGATCGACAGTATCTAGGTCGACAATGTTTAGGTCGACCACTATAGGTCGACAGGGTTTGAAGGTCGACAGGGTTTCTAGGTCGACAGGTCAAAAGGTCGACATGAGTTTTTCATGTTTTTTTGGTGTCGTTTTCTTCGTAGAGTGACCGGGAACCCCAATTAGTGCACCGTGTCCCCACGCATGGCTCGCTTCGCTCGCCATGCTTTGGGCAAGGTGCCTCGCTCCGCTGCGCTCAGCACAGGTTACCGTTCCAATCGTAGTCCACGTGGATCGTTAAGTATGAAAAAGTTTAAAAAAAGAAAGGAAATATGAAAAATTCATGTCAACCTTTTGACCTGTCGACCTTGAAAACATGTTGACCTAGTGACTGTCGACCTATAGTGGCTGACCTAAACATTGTCGACCTAGGCACTGTCGATCTTCAGACCGGATCCCGTTTTTCTGGACTATTCGCTCATTTCACACTATTTTCACTGTGGGACTTGCACCTTATATGCTGAGTGCAGTACTCTGTTATATATACTGTATATTGCTTCTATTAGAAGGATGGGTTCCTTGTATGTATGGCAGCTTGCCTCAGAACACAACAATATAGTACTCGCCCCTTTAATCATTGGTTATGCAATGAATTCCTTGTTAATTAATTTTATGCATGTCCCCTTACTGTAACACATCTACTCATCACTACAAATAGATAAGCTATTGACTGGGGTTAAAATAATTGTAATATTTTCTTTGACACTATAGTTTACTGAGATAATGAGACGTCTGGTTACAAAACTCAAATCTAAAGTGCAGTGCAAAAATAGTCCTTTAGTTTTGGGCTACATGCAAAAGCAGCCAATATTTACCCTGCATGCAAAAAACAATAAATATACGTGCACCACTTGCATTGCAACATAGGGGGTGATTCAGATCTGATCGTAGATGTGCTAAATTTAGCACATCTACAATCAGTTACTTTGACATGTCAGGCCCTGCCCCCCCCCCTCCCCCCCCCCCGGCAAGGATGCGAAAGGGGTGCACGGCGGCGATGCTTTTGCTCCCTGCCTGTGCAGCCTAGCTGTGCTGGCAAGCGCCACATCCCGGGTCGCAGTGTCTGCGTGCGCACTCCCCAAAGGGCTTCAGACTGCGATCGCAGCCGCTGCAGCGATCCAGTCTAAGTTAGGCCCATAGTTTGTTACAGGTACAAAGTTACTTGCAGTTAGCATAATTATACAGAGAAGACAGAGGGGAGAAGGCCCTGTTCATACAAGCGTACAGTCTACAGGGAATATGGGTGTTCTGAACACAATGGGCAGCGAATGGCAGATATATTTATGCTCTTTATCCTATATTTTCTCAGATTGATGAGTTCCCGACGTTATTATTTTGAGCTTCTACACAAGCAGGATGATAGAGGCTCCGATCACGTGGAAGTAGCAGTGAGTATCATTATCCAAGCCTTTAACAATCCATATGAAATCAGGGGAGAAAGGGAACTATATAATAGAAAATAGTTCTCTTAAATGGAAGTGGTCTTCCTCCAGATGACTTTGAATTACATTTCTTGTACATGCCCTGTGACTGTAACTTCTACAGAATACTGTTTTATTCTGTCTGTATTCTGCTGTTTTCATAATGGCTTTTATATTATCCTGTCAGTTTTGCTTATATCCATGGATTCTGTATGAAATCACGACTGACGGGATCCCGGCGGTCGAAATCCCGACACACAGCGTTTCCGCCCACCACGCTTTGGCGCGGTGGCGACCTTAACACACTAATTTATTCCCCCTCGGGTGATGACATGGACTCCGGCCGCCGGCATTTCAATGGGTGTCGGGATTCCGGCATCGGTATTTCTACCGCCGTGATCCCGACAGTCGGGACATTAACTGTGTCCCATATTCATTGCCGTTGCACATTATGTAGCACTTCTGTGTGGATAGAGGGCCTAATTCAGACCCGATCGCAAAAGAAAAATCATTCTCAAATGGGCAAAACCATCTGCACTGCAGGTGGGGCAGATATAACATGTCTAACAAATCTAACTCTCTCTGCATATGTTACATCTGCCCCACCTGCACTGCACATGGCTTTGCCCATTAGAGACTAATTTTGCTGCTGCGATCAGGTATGAATTAGGCCCAAAGTTGCATCCAATGCACAGAGCTAGTCTGTGACATATCACACATGTATTGTGAATCTGTGATAGCAGCAGTATGTCAATTGTTACTGCAGCCCTGCCCTCTTTATTTTAAAGAGTGTGTGGAAAAACATAGCAATGCTTTTAAGGAATATTCCTCTGCATAGGTATTCCTGCCACGGGAAGAAAGGCCTTCCTCTCGTTAAACTGCAGATCAAAGCCCAGTATTCTTGTGAAACAGCTATTTGTTTCCAGCACTGCTCTAGCACCTTGGCTTACACTGAGGCTTTCATGAGACTGCTTGTAGTTTTCATCCGCTGCAACAACTGTTCCAAGTGACAGATGCTACTGATGGTTATATTAAATATATTAATTATTGTAGTGTACTATGATGTAAAATAGGACGTGCCAACCACTTGTAACGGCCTGCCTCTCCTCTTTTCACCTGTCACCTCCTTAGTGACCTTCAGATTCCTGGAGAGTGTTCTAAGCTGTTGATTGAGTAAGGACTGGAGCATGTAGTAGAGGTGGAGATGTATCAAGCCCTGGAGAGATAATGTGGAGAGAGATAAAGTACCAACCAATCCGCTCCTAATTGTCATCTTTCAAACACAGCCTTTAAAATGGCAGTTATAAGCTGATTGGCTGGTACTTTATCTCTCCCCAAAGCTTGATACATACTCGCCTAAATTACAGCACTTTGTAAGATTAACTCACAATTACCTTCAGTGTACTAATATTTTGGGTGTTTTAATTTCTAGTGGCGCTTGTCTCTACCAAGCACGAAGTTTGAGATTCTGGACTCTTCACACTTGTCTCTATACACAGGTAAATGGGATGTGGTTGATAGAGGTGGTCTTCTGTTTGCCGGCGGCCGGGCTCTCGACGACCAGCATACCAGCGCCGGAATCCCGACCGCCGGCATACCGACATCTTTTCTTCCTCCTGGGGTCCACGACTTCCCCTGGAGGGAGAATAGATAGCGTGGCGCGCACAGCGAGCCCGCAAGGGGCTCATTTGCGCTCGCCCAGCTGTCTGTATGCCGGTGGTCGGGATTCCGGCGTCGGTATGCTGGACGCCGAGAGCCCAGCCGCCGGCATACTCTACTACACCCGGTTGATAGACGGTCAAAAGATTGACAGTGAAAAGGTCAACAGGATGTAACGGTCGATAGTCAAAATGTCAACAGGGTCAAAATGTCAACATGAAAAAGGTTGACACTTGTTTTTTAGGTTTTTTTTTCATGGTTTTACAACTTGGGCTGCATTTACTATCCATCTCACAAACTATTACATTAAGTAACCTGGTGGTGAGCGGAGCGGAGCGAAGCGAACCACCAAGCCCGAAGAGTGGAGAGCAAAGCAAGCCTGCGAGGGGATGCATTTCTCAAATTTGGGTGAAATATGTTTAAAAACACAAAATAACATATAAAAAAAAACTTTTTCATGTCAACCTTTGACCCTGTTGAGACACCAGGTAAATATAAACATTTTACATTTGCAATATTTTTTTTATTCACAAAAGAGCATCTGAGCTGCTGTATGTATTTATTTAATCCTTTTCAGATGAAACTGCCTTCAAAATGAATGAGATTGCTCACATCCCACGCACCCTCTCCAGTGTGATCAACCATCGTTTGACCGGTGAGGAGCCTACAGTCGATATCTTAAGACAGGACCCCCGGGACACGTTCTATATCAGTAAGTAAAGAATGGCTAGAAATATCTGTAAAGCGCAACTCACACAAAGCAAGTGTAGTAGCTAATATGATGGGTATGCCAACGAACCCAGGGATAAAATTCTGATCGATATAATTATATTGACCTCTGGTGCTAAGTTAGGAATGGATAAGGCTTGTAAACAATACAATGACATTTTATTCGCATAAGAACATATAAAATCTCCAAAGGGACAATTAGCACACAGAGATTATACAGATATGTCCCATTTAGAACATATTTCACATACAGTGAAAGCAGTGCTGAATCTCAATTTCCAGAAAATTTTAAATAAATATGGTATATATGTCCATTTGGAAAATAATCAATGATTGTACCAATCTGAAGTTATTGGAGCCGCAGCTGGTGAATATTGCAGAGTATGTTCTTGACTATGGGGTTCATTCTGAGTTGATCGCTAGCAGTTTTTAGCAGCCGTGCAAACGCATTGTCGCTGCTCACTGGGGAGTGTATTTTCGCTTTGCAGAACTGCAAACGCTTGTGCAGCAGAGCGCCTGCAAAATCTTTTTGTGCAAAACAAGACCAGCCCTGTACTTACTCTTCATGTGCGTTGATTCTAACAAGGGAGGGACGGCTTTTGACGTCACGCGAACGCCTAGCCACGCCTGAGTTTTTTTCTGCCACGGCTGCGTTTTTCTAAACACTCCCTGAAAACGGTCAGTTCACACCCAGAAACGCCCACTTCATGTCAATCTTCCTGCATTCGGCCATACGACAAGAATATTCGTTAGACTCTGTGCAAACCCACGATGCTCATTGCACCCGTACGACACGCCTGCGCATTGCGGTGCATACGCATGCGCATAAATGCCGATTTTTAGCCTGATCGCTGCGCTGTGAACAACGGCAGCTAGCAATCAACTCGGAATGACCCCCTATATCCTGCACATGGCTTCAAAGCTTGTCCAGAAATAGGTAATCAAGGTTCCAATGTAGAATGCAGCAAATACCGGCCAACGCGTTTCAAGCTCTTCATGAGCTCTTTCTCAAGGGAGATGCTATACCTGTATCTCCCAATGTGTCTCCTTAAATAACTGTTGTTGAAAAATACCGGAAGTGCCAGTTCTGCAATTCCAGTGTCACAAATACTAGTAAAGGTAATGATGCCAGACATCAATGCGGCTTCAAAACCGGACAAAGGCATTGAAATCGGTAAAGTTGAGAAACACATGTTGCAAGTAGGCTTCGTTACCAGAGCCCTAGATAGTGTCATCATCTGCTGCGTAGAACGTAATTATTAATATGGACATCTCTCTCCAGCTCCTATGATTGAAGAATCCAGAGTGGAGAATGTGCTGGTTCCCTGTGCATACAACCCCACGTACGTGGTGAAGGATTTTCCCATTGCGCGTTACCAAGGCCTACAGTTTGTAAGTAGATACAGAATAGCATTGACCACATTGAACCTATTATCTTTGAGTTTAGCTCAGGGCCTAGTGTATATCGTTGCAGCCCCCACTGGTAAATGAATATGCTCTGCACCGCTTGTCCATTTTGAATATATATATATATATTTCTCTAACATCCTAGAGGATGCTGGGACTCCGTAAGGACCATGGGGATAGACGGGCTCCGCAGGAGGCATGGGCACTTTAAGAAAGACTTTGGACTCTGGGTGTGCACTGGCTCCTCCCTCTATGCCCCTCCTCCAGACCCCAGTTTTAGACTGTGCCCAGAGGAGAATGGGTGCACTGCAGGGAGCTCTCCTGAGTTTCCTGCTTAGAAAGCATTTTTGTTAGGATTTTTTTCTCTTTTTCAGGGAGCACTGCTGGCAAAAGGCTCCCTGCATCGAGGGACTGAGGAGAGAGAGAAGCAGACCTACTTAAATGATAGGCTCTGCTTCCTCGGCTACTGGACACCATTAGCTCCAGAGGAAGTGAACACAGGTTCGTCCTGGGCGTTCACCCCTGAGCCGCGCCGCCGTTCTCCTCACAGAGCCAGAAGAAACGAAGACAGAAGACGTCTCAGGCGGCAGAAGCCTTCGGTGCTTCACTGAGGTAACGCACAGCACCGCAGCTGTGCGTCATTGCTCCCATACACCTCACACACTCCGGTCACTGTAAGGGTGCAGGGCGCAGGGGGGGCGCCCTGGGCAGCAATAAAACACCTCTCCTATGGCAAAAGTCTATATACATGTACAGGTAGGCACTGTACATGTATATAAAAGAGCCCCCGCCATTTTTTAGTAAGTTTGAGCGGGACAGAAGCCCGCCGCCGAGGGGACGGGGCTTCTCCCTCAGCACTCACCAGCGCCATTTTCTCTCCACAGCACCGCTGAGAGGTAGCTCCCCGGACTCTCCCCTGCTTGACACACGGTGAAAGGGGGTTTTAAAGTAGAGGGGTGGCACATTATTGACGTTTTTACATTAAGCAGCGCTACTGGGTAAACAATCTGTGTTTTTCTCCAGGGTTATATAGCGCTGGGGTGTGTGCTGGCATACTCTCTCTCTCTGTCTCTCCAAGGGGCCTCAGGGGGAACCTGTCTTCAGAAAAGAGATTCCCTGTGTGTGTGAAGTGTGTCGGTACGTGTGTGTCGACATGTTTGACGAGGAAGGCTCACCTAAGGAGGAGGGGGAGTGCATGATGGTCAGGTCGCCGTCGGCAACGCCGACACCGGACTGGGTGGATATGTGGAATGTCTTGAATGCAAATGTAAATTTACTGCATAAACGATTAGACAAGGCTAAAGCTAGGGATCAGTCAGGTACTCAGACCATGCCTGTCCCTGTGGCACAGGACCTTCGGGGTCTCAAAAACGCACCATATCCCAGATCACTGACACGGATACCGACACAGATACTGACTCTAGTGTCGACTATGAGGATGCAAAATTACAGCCAAAGGTGGCGAAAGGTATTTGTTACATGATTATTGCCATTAAAGAGGTTTTGCATATCACTGAGGAACCCCCTGTCCTTGACACGAGGGTACACATGTATAAAGGGAAAAATCCTGAGGTCACTTTTCCGTCCTCTTTTAAACTAAGCAACTAAGCAACTTGTGCGAAAAGGCTTAGGAATCTCCAGATAGGAGACTACAAGTTCCCAAAAGGATTCTTATTGCGTATCCCTTTCCACAAAAGGACAGGATACGATGGGAATCTTCGCCGAAGGTAGACAAGGCGCTGACACCCTTATCCAAGAAGGTGGCACTGCCTTCTCAGGATACAGCTTCCCTCAAGGATCCTGCTGATCGGAAGCAGGAGGTTACCATGAAGCACATTTACACGCATTCCGGTACTATCGTTAGACCGGCTTTGGCATCGGCCTGGGTGTGTAGTGCTGTCGCAGCATGGACAGATTCCTTATCTACGAAACTTGACACCCTAGATAAGGATACCATTCTAATGACCCTAGAGCATATCAAAGATGCTGCTTTATATATGAGGGATGCTCAAAGAGACATTTGTTTACTAAGCTCCAGAATAAATGCTATGTCTATTTCTGCTAGGCGACTCCTGTGGACCCGACAGTGGACGGGGGATGCCGACTCAAATCGGCATATGGAGTCGTTGCCTTACAAGGGGGAGGAGTTGTTTGGAGAAGGCCTCTCGGACCTTGTCTCTACTGCTACAGCCGGTAAATCGAATTTCTTACCTTATGTCCCCCTGCAGCATACTAAAAAGGCACCTCATTTTCAAATGCAGTCCTTTCGTTCCAATAAAAGCAAGAAGGTACGGGGATCGTCCTTCCTTGCCAGAGGAAAAGGCAAGGGAAAAAATCTGCATGCAGCTAGTTCCCAGGAGCAGAAGTCCTCCCCTACATCTGCAAAGTCCACCGCATGACGTTGGGGCTTCCCGGGGGGAGTCCGCTCAAGTGGGGGCACGTCTTTGATTTTTCAGCCAGGTCTGGGTTCACTCACAGGTGGATCCCTGGGCTATAGAGATTGTTTCTCAGGGATACAGGCAGGAATTTGAAGACGTGCCTCCTCGCCGGTTTTTCAAATCGGCTCTGCCAGCTTCCCCGTCAGAGAGGGAGTTAGTGTTGACTGCAATTGAAAAATTGTATCTTCAACAGGTGATAGTCAAAGTTCCTCTTCTCCAGCAAGGAAAGGGGTATTACTCAACCCTGTTTGTGGTCCCGAAACCGGACGGTTCGGTCAGGCCCATTTTGAATCTAAAATCCCTGAACTTGTACTTGAGAAAGTTCAAATTGAAGATGGAATCGCTCAGAGCGGTCATCGCCAGCCTGGAGGGGGGGATTGGATGGTGTCCCTGGACATAAAGGATGCATACCTTCATGTTCCAATTTTCCCTCCTCACCAGGCGTTCCTGAGATTTGCAGTACAGGACTGTCATTACCAATTTCAGACGTTGCCGTTTGGGCTTTCCACAGCCCGAGAATTTTCACCAAGGTAATGGCGGAAATGATGGTGCTCCTGCGCAAGCAGGGTGTCACAATTATCCCATAATTGGACGATCTCCTCATAAAGAAGAGATCTCGGGAGAAGTTGCTGGACAGCGTGTCGCTGTTGGTGAGGATGTTGCAGGGGCACGGCTGGATTCTCAATATACCGAAGTCCCAGCTAGTCCCTACAACGCGCCTGACCTTTCTGGGTCTGATTCTAGACACAGACCATTGCCCTGGTCAGGAACCTATTAAAGCTAAAAAAGGTTTCAGTGCATCACTGCACGCGTATCCTGGGGAAGATGGTGGCATCGTACGAGGCCATCCCCTTTGGAAGGTTCCATGCGAGGACCTTTCAATGGGATCTACTGGACAAATGGTCCAGGTCCCATTTACAAATGCATCAGAGGATCACCCTGTCTCCCAGGACCAGGGTATCTCTCCTGTGGTGGCTGCACAGTGCTCACCTCCTAGAAGGCCGCAGGTTCGGAATTCAGGACTGGATTCTGGTGACCACGGACGCAAGCCTCCGAGGTTGGGGAGCAGTCACACTGGGAAGAAATTTCCAAGGTCTCTGGTCGAATCTGGAGACTTGTCTCCACATCAACGTCCTTGAGTTGCGGGCCATATACAACGCCCTACGCCAGGCGGAGGCATTGCTTCGGGACAAACCGGTTCTGATTCATTCAGACAATGTCACAGCAGTGGCTCATGTAAACCGCCAAGGCGGCACAAGGAGCAGAGCGGCCATGGCAGAAGCGACCAGGATTCTTCGCTGGGCGGAAGGCCATGTAAGCGCCCTATCAGCTGTATTCATCCCGGGGGTGGACAACTGGGAGGCGGACTTCCTCAGCAGGCACGACCTGCATCCGGGAGAGTGGGGACTTCATCAAGAAGTCTTCGCACAGATCGTGGGTCGGTGGGGACTGCCTCAGATAGACATGATGGCGTCCCGTCTCAACAGAAACCTAAAGCGGTATTGCGCCAGGTCAAGAGACCCTCAGGCGGTAACGGTGGACGCTCTAGTGACGCCTTGGGTGTTCAGATCGGTCTATGTGTTCCCTCCTCTACCTCTCATACCCAAGGTGTTGAGAATAACAAGACTAAGAAGAGTAAGAACAATCCTCATTGTTCCAGATTGGCCACGAAGGACTTGGTATCCGGATCTGCAAGAGTTGCTCACAGAAGATCCGTGGCCTCTTCCTCTAAGACAGGACCTGCTGCAGCAGGGGCCCTGTCTGTTCCAAGACTTACCGCGGCTGCGTTTGACGGCATGGCGGTTGAATGCCAGATCCTAGCGAAAAAAGGTATTCCAGGGGAGGTCATTCCTACCCTGATCAAGGCTAGTAAGGACGTGACATTGAAACATTATCACCGTATATGGCGAAAATATGTTTCTTGGTGTGAGGCCAGGACTGCTCCTACGGAGGAGTTCCATTTGGGTGGTCTGCTTCACTTCCTGCAAACAGGAGTGACTTTGGGCCTAAAATTAGGGTCCATAAAGGTCCAAATTTCGGCCTTATCCATTTTCTTTCAAAAGGAATTGGCTTCTCTTCCTGAAGTACAGACATTCGTGAAGGGGTTGCTGCATATTCAGCCTCCTTTTGTACCTCCGGTGGCGCCGTGGGATCTTAATGTGGTATTAAGTTTCCTCAAGTCACCTTGGTTTGAACCACTCACAACAGTGGAGTTGAAATATCTCACTTGGAAAGTGGTCATGTTGTTGGCCTTGGCTTCTGCGAGGCGTGTTTCGGAATTAGCGGCTTTGTCACATAAAAAGCCCCTATCTGGTTTTCCACGTGGATAGGGCAGAATTGAGGACTCGTCCTCAATTTCTGCCTAAAGTGGTCTCTTCTTTTCATATGAATCAACCTATTGTCGTGCCTGT
Source organism: Pseudophryne corroboree (assembly GCF_028390025.1). NCBI lineage: Eukaryota > Metazoa > Chordata > Amphibia > Anura > Myobatrachidae > Pseudophryne > Pseudophryne corroboree. The sequence goes on along the minus strand of NC_086454.1, from coordinate 109,180,265 downwards.
GGCTACACGGGACTTGGAGGATTCCGAGTCCCTTGATGTGGTCAGGGCTTTGAAGATTTATGTGGCCAGAACAGCGAGGGTTAGGAAAACTGAAGCGCTGTTTGTTCTGTATGCAGCCAACAAAGTTGGCGCGCCTGCTTCAAAGCAGACTATTGCTCGCTGGATCTGTAACACGATTCAGCAGGCGCATTCTACGGCAGGATTGCCATTGCCTAAATCGGTTAAGGCCCATTCCACTAGGAAGGTGGGCTCGTCTTGGGCCGGCTGCCCGAGGGGTCTCGGCATTACAGTTGTGCCGAGCAGCTACTTGGTCGGGGTCAAACACCTTTGCAAAGTTCTATAAATTTGATACCCTGGCTGAGGAGGACCTCCTGTTTGCTCAATCTGTGCTGCAGAGTCATCCGCACTCTCCCGCCCGTTTGGGAGCTTTGGTATAATCTCCATGGGCCCTCATTCCGAGTTGTTCGCTCGCAAGCTGCTTTTAGCAGCTTTGCACACGCTAAGCCACCGCCTACTGGGAGTGAATCTTAGCTTATCAAAATAGCGAACGAAAGATTCGCAATATTGCGAAAAGACTTCTCTGGGCAGTTTCTGAGTAGCTCGAGACTTACTCTGCCAGTGCGATCAGTTCAGTGCTTGTCGTTCCTGGTTTGACGTCACAAACACACCCAGCGTTCGCCCAGACACTCCTCCGTTTCTCCAGCCACTCCCGCGTTTTTCCCAGAAACGGCAGCGTTTTTTCTCACACTCCCATAAAACTGCCTGTTTCCGCCCAGAAACACCCACTTCCTGTCAATCACATTACGATCACCAGAACGAAGAAAAAACCTTGTAATGCCGTGAGTAAAATACCTAACTGCATAGCAAATTTACTTGGCGCAGTCGCACTGTGGACATTGCGCATGCGCATTAGCGACTAATCGCTCCGTTGCGAGAAAAAAATAACGAGCGAGCAACTCGGAATGACCCCCATGGTCCTTACGGAGTCCCAGCATCCTCTAGGACGTTAGAGAAAATAAGATTTTACACTTACCGGTAAATCTATTTCTCGTAGTCCGTAGAGGAGGCTGGGCGCCCGTCCAAAGTGCGGACTTCTTCTGCAAGACTTGTATATAGTTATTGCTTACATAAGGGTTGTGTTATAGTTTCATCGGTTTAGACCGAGACTATGTTGTTTGTTAGATACTATTAACTGGGTAGTTATCACAAGTCATACGGTGTGATTGGTGTGGCTTGTATGAATCCTGCCCTGGGATTCCCAAAAATACTTTCCTCGTACTGTCCATCTCCTCTGGGCACCGTTTCTCTAACTGGGGTCTGGAGGAGGGGCATAGAGGGAGGAGCCAGTGCACACCCAGAGTCCAAAATCTTTCTTAAAGTACCCATGCCTCCTGCGGAGCCCGTCTATCCCCATGGTCCTTACGGAGTCCCAGCATCCTCTACGGACTACGAGAAATAGATTTACCGGTAAGTGTAAAATCTTATTATTATTTTTCCGGCTTTCCCCCCCCCTAATTATATGTCTTTATTGTATGTAGGTGTACCTTACTTTTGTGTACCCAAATGACTTTACTCGTCTTACCCATATGGAAACTGAAAACAAATGTTTCTATCGAGAGTCCCCGATATACTTGGAGAAGTAAGTTCTGTTCTTCTATATGATTTTCACCAACCCATCTCTCAGCTCTACCACAGTATACTCTGCATTCCTCTCTGCCGTCTCAAACTGAGCACATTCTGAAACCTCAGCCCCGCTCCTCTTCATGCTCCCTGTCATTTGTATCCCACAAACAGTACAGCACAGAAGGGCACGCTTTAATTCAGTCTGATCTTCTGTCCAAGGTTTGGTTTCTATAAATATATGAAGATGGATGATGAGGATTCCCCCCAGATGCCATTCCTGTTTTTTAACCATCAGCGTATGTACAAAATAATCTCTCTGTTGCTACACTCATTTCTGCACTGCTTTCCACAATTCCCACAGGGAACCGCTCTGTTAATCTATATATGCATATAGATTAGCCCATTCCTAATTAATTTACCCTTTTACTGTGACATCTATGTGACACACACTTCCAAGCCTTGTGGAGAAGGGGGGGATCTTGCCTCCAGGTGCCGGGAATAGAGTTCCACTACTGCTTAGTATCTATGCTTATCTTTTTTAAACATTTAAAAAAAATGTCATTGTCATCTTCTCCTGATCTTACCTAAGTTCCTGGCTCTCCCTTCCTTTACCAGATTTCATGGATGAAGATGAGGAGGAGTCACTGTTGCCGGGCGCCTCACTGAAGAAAAAGATCAGAGAAGAGGAGACCATTGATGCCAATTCACCCAGCACTGTGGGTCATGGGCACACCAATATCCCTTACAATGATTCTCTAGACTCTATGCCTATAATAAATGACAGCACAAGGGCCCCGTTAAGAACTCTGTTGTGGGCACCCAGGGAAAGCCCACCATCTGTCCACCGGGGACATAGGAAACCATTAACACCAGGAATTAAATATGATCCAGAACCCACTGTGGGGAAATCTACTTACAGAACAAAAGTCAGCAAAGAAAGTGATATTGCTCCTAGGACAAAAGGGAAGAAGTCTGATAGTAGACCAAGGGTCAGAGGAAGAAATAGACATGAAAAGTTAGAGAAGCAAGTGTATGTGAGATCAGAAGCCACAGAGAAGCAGACTAATCAAGACGCAAGGCCTAGTGAGGAAAGCAAATTAGAGGTCAACACTAGAGAGGGAAAAGTAAAACAGAAATCGAAGGACAATGGGGTTGCAAATAAAAAAGAGTCTGATAAAGTGTATGTGACACGTCTTCTCTCTGGAGTTCGAAAGACTCGAGGTCATGTCTTCCCAGGGGTGTTGCTGCCTAAACCTAAACCCCGTAGAACATCCAGACTTCGTGACCACTCTCATATCCCTACACCCCCAAAAGTTCCTCATGGTGAAAGATTTAGACCATGGACTCCACCTGATACCTCAGAACTTGGACTTTTCAGTTGGGAAGGCCAGACTGAAGTTCCTGGAATACCCCTTCCTACCTCACCCAGTCTTCCTGGTGGCCCTCCCTCCCTCAGCTTGTCTTCAGAAGCCCCAGCAGAAGAATTGCAGGACTATAGTTATGAGGATGCCGAGCCACGGCAAGCCTGGCCTGAGGATGCCATCAATTGGCAGCGTACTTTTAGTGTTGGAAATGTAGATTTTGAGATGCTGAGGTCAGACTGGAATGATCTTCGCTGCAACGTGAGTGGTAACTTGCAACTCTCCGAAGCAGAAACTGTAGACGTGGTGGCTCAGTACATGGAAAAACTCAATGAGAAGAATGGAGGGTGAGAGGAATGCTTTCGTAGTTTTTTTTTTTTTTCTTAGCATATATTTTATATCTTATATGATCCTCTTGTATGGGACGTATACGTGTTCTGGGTTTTCTCTCTGTACTTCTTTTTCTATATGCTTATTTCACAATTTTCATGTTTTGTCTTCTTCACACTAGCCAACGCTATAAGTAGGGGCGTCACTAGATCCGGTGACGCACGGTATGCCGACAAACCTCCCCCCCAATGCCGTAGACAGAAATGTGCAAATAGAAGCGTGGTCTTGTGGCCCAACCCTTATTTCATCACTCCAAGGGCATCATTCCTGGAGATGCTGGGTTGCCCCCAGAGACTCATCTGGCTGCACTGCCCACTCCTGCAATGCGTCAGGAGCCGGGTGCTGCACATAATGTCACAGCGCAGCACCCAACTCCTGTCTCTGAGGAGGAGTAGGTATCTTGGTGTCACCCCTCAGAGGGTGACACCCGGGTGCAGTCCACATCGCCTGCACCCCCCTTAGTGACGTCACAGGCTGTAATCATTTTGGTAATTTTCCGCAACGTTTCTCATTTCTTATGTCGTCTATGTGTCTTCCTTTGTAGCATTTATACTTTGCTTCGTATAATCAATGTGGAGAAGCGGCGTGACTCTGCCAGAGGTAACAGATACCTTATAGAACTGGAACTGGAGGAACGGGGCCGGAGAAAAGTGAGACTGGCAGAGTACGTTTATCTCCTGCTGCACCGTGGCACAGGTGGTGACAGTGATGAAAGCCCTCCTGCTGAACCACCTGAAATTTCTCCTAGTCCTTCCATCTACAGTAAACCAATCCTGTGCCGGCCTGTCAGTCTGACCTGGAATCCTCGTGCTACTGTGCACTTTGTAGTGCCTGGTGAGTGCAGTATAAAGCCAGAGTTAACGTTTATCTTAAATCTTTTCCCCGCAATGCTGAATTTAAGATATTTCTAAGATATACTGTAAGATATAAACACGTTTTATCGTTTTTCTTTTTTTTTTTCTGTCTCGTTAAAAGACAGTTGTGTGGGTGGTGTTTAGCCTTTGGGGTGTTGACCGCCAAGAGGAAGAAGCCATATGGTGTTTTTCATTAGTCATCAGGACACCATTAGCGACACTATTCTTAAGTGTTATTGGAAGGTTGGTTGGGTTTAAACGTATGGCAAGAAAAATTACTGAAATGACTGCATTCTGTAGCAGTCAATGTAATGGTATGTCTCAGTAGAGTCACATGGGAGGTCTCTGCTTTAATAGGTAGATCCATGGAAATTATGGTATCACCAGTGGAACAAGATTTTGGTAACATGATGTTAGTGCTTACAGTAAAACACAAGTGCATGTTACTACGCTTTTAGAGCCTGTTCCAGAGATGGACACAAATTAGATTTTGAATGGCCGATGTTTTGTCTACTGCGCAAGCGTCTGAGTCGCACTGCGCATGTGTCACGATAGTCTTGCAACCTTGATCTCAGCATGGATCTAGATGCAGTTTGATTGATAGCCGGTGGCTCTTTGAGGCAGGTAACAGAGTGGTGACTAAAACGCAAGCGTGCCACGGCCGTTTTGAGAGCACGTTGCAGCCAGTAGCTTGGCATGCAGTGTTTCTGGTCCCGGGGTCTCAGTTGCGACACACATTCTGAGTAACCGTGCTACAGGTGCCGTATTTTGTAAAGACACACCCAATGGTAGATCTGAGAAGCCGCCGCTGGGCGTGTCTGTACAAAAGACAGCACCTGCAGCAGTAGCATAACTTCTCAGATCCGCTTCGGCCAAAGACGCAGCATCGATTCCTCTTTCATCTATCTCTGAATCAGGCCATTAGTACTCCACACTTTACTAGTACATGCTGTATCAGGTGGCTGAAGAAACCTAGCTACACGTGTCCTCATACATCTAGACTCAATACGTCACGCAGCGCAAGATGCCTGCTGCAAGTGAGCCTCCAGGTCCCGTGCTACTCTGCTAGCAATGATGTATGAGAACACATCTGTGGAGGTTCTAGAAGTGACGACTTTAAGGGCTAGTACTATTATGTACTGTCTAGTTAGTGATATGTAGTTCTCTTAAGTGCTAATGTAGAACATATGTAGTGAGAAGTAGTCAGTGCCTGTTACTTTGATTTCTTTTTATTATGTGAAATGCTTGTGTAGGCAAGCAGTCTGTACTGCCCTGTGCTTCACATGCCTTGGCCCTGACAAATGGAAAGTCACATTTTATTTAGCTGGAGCTTCCATGCATATGATCTACGTTCTGGAATAAACCCATAAGTCATTCTCTCTCGTCTAAAAACAGTCCAAGCTGACCTTTACAGAGTACTGTGGGGGCACTGCAGTCAGCGGTGAGGTATTGATGCCTGGGGTAGAACTATGTAGGAAATTAGAATAGGTTGAGTGATTCATTCATTTCTGGTGTTCCGTTCAGTGGGGCTAAATCAGACCTGATCGCTGCTGTGCGTTTTCTCACAGCAGGCAATCCGGTCTGAAATGCGTATGCACCGCAATGCGCAGGCGTGACGGTCTGCAGCGACAGGATAGTGCGAAAAATCTGATCGCAGGGATGCAAAAAACGCACCCTAGCGATCAGGTCTGAATTACCCCCTGTGTTCCTAAGCAATGCATAGCAGTTACAGCAAAACACAGGTCAATAGGGAGTAACAGTTCTAGATTTTCATCAGCTCCTCTCTGTTCCAGCTCTGTGTCTCAGTGTTTATGTAAGAAGATGCTAGTGCAGCCTTGTCTCTGACAGGAGGAAAGTCACATTTTATGTAGCCTCATAGCATACAATCTGGAATAAACCCATAAATGATCCTGGCTGGCTCTTCCCATTATACCCCCTCCTCTTTTCCCTTTTTATTAATAAAGACTTTGGGGATAATTCAGACCTGATCGCTAGTGTGCGTTTTTTGCATCCCTGCAATCAGGTAGTCGCCGCCTACAGGGGGAGGGGGAAATTGCTGTGCCGGGGTGCAATCGCATGTGCAGGAGAGCTGCACAAACAGCAGTTTATACAGTCTCTGCACAGCCCAGGATTTACTCAGCCGCTGCGATGATCGGGGCCGGAGCTGACGTCACGAATCCTCCCGCAAAACGACGGGTCCCTCCTGTGTTTTTCCGGACACTCCCTAGAAACGGTCAGTTGCCACCCACAAACGCCCTCTTCCTGTCAATCTTCTTGCGATAGCCGGTGCGATCTTGTCTGAATTAGCACCTTTGTCATTTGCTTCGTTTTCAGGACCTAGGGCCTAATTTAGAGTTGATCGCAGCAGCAAATTTGTTAGCAGATGGGCAAAACCATGTGCACTGCAGTAGGGGTGGGGGGGGGGATAAAACATGTGCAGAGCGAGTTAGATGTGGGTGGGTTATTTTGTTTCTGTGCAGGGTAAATACTGGCTGCTTTATTTTTACATTGCAATTTAGATTTCAGTTTGAACACACCACTCCCAAATCTAACTCCTCTGCACATGTTATACCTACCCCACCTGCAGTGCACATGGTTTTGCCCAACTGCTAACATATTTTCTGCTACGATCAGGTCTTCATTAGGCCCTCAGTCATATTACATTATGCCCGTGTGCCATAGTACCTACATTATTTACTGCACTTACTGAAAATAAAATCACCCTGCATCTGACCAGCACTTGTTCTAATAGATAGTCCCGTGCAAATACTCTACCATTGTGGGCCTGATTCTGTATCTGACACACCTGTAGCCTATTCAGCTCCTTATGTCAGTGTGAGAATTTCCCATGTATACTACAAATCCGTGCATGTGGATGCCTATCCTGCCTACTGTATACGTTTGCATCCACAGTCGTCATCATTACTGCCATCTCATGGTGGGTGCAAAAGATCACTTGGTCGCTGTCCAGTTACCGCACAAAACCGCACATTTTACGGATGTTGTGCTGAGTCCACGGACAGACCAATCCATATGTACTAACGAGCTCTCAGTGCGAATACCTGATCCGGTGCAATGCCCAGGCGCCGATTCTTTGATGCACGCGCAGTGTGTTGTAATCCGCCAGATCCGTGCGCATTTCCACTTCTGTCCGACTCAGAACCTTTGTGTGATCATTTGGCTACAGGTAGCACTGTCTCACCTCGTGTGACTGCCATTCACTTAGCCTTGCATGAGCATATTACGCCACAGACCAGTAACAGATACAAATAAACAAGGTTATCGTTACCCATATGTTTAATGAAATATACAGTGTCATTTCCACCTCATTCAAGCTATTTTCTTTCTGTCTCATTGCAGTAAAGAACCAGGCTCGCTGGGTTCAGCAGCTGATCACCGACCTTGAGAACTTGTACTTGAAGACTCGCGATGACCAGTTCAGCCTCATTCTGGTGGATTATGACAGTGAGGATATGGATGTAGAGCAGGCTTTGCGCCGTGCAAAATTGCCAAGGTACTTTATCTGTATGTTCTGCAATAATCTATCCGTTTATTTTACTCCGTAATCTGTTGTCTGACAAGTGTAGTGTCTATGACGTTCCTTCTAATGTTTTATTTGGTAGAAGTTCTTATTTCTGGTTTGTTGGCAAGAGATTGTGGCATATGGTTGGGCCTCCAATTTAGACCTCCACATGACCATTTGGTTAGCACATCAGTTTGCCGTCGCTGTGTTACCTGTGTTCTGTAGCTGCATGTAGCAGCCTCCAGAGCTCCGTTTAGGAGCAAGGAGCATACCCCACACAGCGGGAGATGCCTGGTGGGAGTGAGCTGACAAATCCAGGCAACTCCACTACCGCCAAGCATCTTTCTTTGCTGAAATTGCATCTTAGTCGCAATGCATGTGCATCAGGACACTTGTATATCTGTATGCGACTGAGTCTGTATTTGAAGCACAAAGGAACTTTGACATAGAAAAAAACCACAGCCGCTGTATTGTAGCAGATTCAGTCACTCAGTAAGTGTTGCATATCACGTTAATCAGCACAGTCTTCTGGTGCGTCTTCATCACATCATGTTTAGGCCAAAAAAAAAGACGCCCAATGCTAGCAGCATCTGACAGGAACTGCTTGGCGTGACTGCAGCAAAGATGTTTGAGGACACATCTGTATAAACTCTAAATGCTAATAAGATGCTATTGTTTAGCACTTATTTGCATCTGTGTGTTAGTAAATACCCTCAAAGTACATATGTTTTATGGAACATTTTATATTAAATTGAACACTGTTAGCTTTATTCATTTCAAAAATTGATCTTTGACTTGTATGGTTGCATATATAATGCATTGATACATAATATTACGAGTAGGGCTAATATAGCAGCATGTTATACCGTATGCTAATAGCTGATCGCAGTGGGTGACAATCTTCATGCGGATATGATATATTCCATCTTTCTTTTTGTATTGTCTGCTACAGTTTGTTACTATCAGGTGACCTCTCCTGAACTGAACTGTCAGTGCTGCTTTTCTACCAACCATTACTCTACTGGCTTCACCTATTACCGTGCTGCTGTGCCTGCTCAGATATAGCATCATGTTGTCCTCTCGTGACTTCCAGTGCATTGCCTTTAATACTGTATTCTCCTCCAGACATCGTATATCACTAATAAATGCATCAAGTACAGAGCCCATTACTGACTGTCCCATAGGGCTGGCTACTGTACTGGTTATCGGTCTCTCTTCCAAATGTATTTCATTGTCGTTATCCATTAAAATCTGCTCATAATCTGCTGCCCTTTAAAGATTTATTTTTTTTAAACCCTGTCAAGAGCATACAAATATCTCTCAATAAGCAATATCAATCAGCCTACATGATCTACAATTCTAGTTAGACAAGCAGTTGAAATGAATTGATATTGAAAGTGATGTTTTGTCTATATATCCAGGCTATTTTTTTATTATTGACCTGTCCCAGATAACGTATGCATTTATATTGGTTATTTTCTATAGATTAATATCAGAAAGACAATTTATATGAGTGACATGCAGATGTGTTCTCATGCATCTTGCCTCAATATGCCACGTAGTAGGAGATGCCTGACGTGAATGAGCTGACAGGTCCCGTGTAACAAGCACAAGCAGACTCTGCTGATTAAAATGATATGTGGCATGCCTACATAATGTGCGCATCTGCAGCTGTAACTGCATACAAAATGGTACATTACACTGTTTTCCTGGAAAACACTGTAATGTAGTATTACGTACGCAGATACAGATGCACACAGCATATAGGCATGCCACATATCATTTTAATCAGCAAAAGCGGCATTGTTTTGTGAATAAGATGCATTTTATTGGAAAAAGTTGCACGTAAAGTAGCTTGGCTCTATCGAGTCACATCACAGCATGGCATGACTAGAAGGACTGTGTGCAGGAAAGCTTTGCCTCTTTACCGAGGTGATGTAGGAAGCCGTAGGAACGAGATGTATGAATATCTTGTATGCTGGAGTGAGGAAGTAAAAATTCCTCTCTTCGGCGATCACCGCCACGACCACAACACATCAGCCTAGTACGGATTTGCTGTGTCTCTCCTCCCGGCTGGCTCCACTGGGCATGCACGAGATCTTGCTAGCATTGCAAGGTCTCCCATGTAGCCCAGAGCCTGACTGTCTCCGCAGCCAGGGACATGGGGGAAGAGAAGCAGTATCAGCACACATAACTTATGTCGAGTCTATTGTACAGTTGCAATGTGCAGTATGAACTCGTACGTGTAATGTATGCTACGTTCCCCCTTCTTATGCTATGTATTCCCCCTTTATGTTGCTGCTTACTAGTGTACTGTACGTGAGTACACCTGGCCAATAAAGCTGATTCTGATTATCCCCCATAATGCCGCATAATACATCTACCACTCACATAGTTATTTGCAGCCACCCACTAAGCATGGATTTCTCAAAATTCCACTTCTAAGGGCATGAAAAGGGGTAAAGTGTTCCGCCCAGCAAAGCTTTGCCCACTTGAAACTGGGCACATCAGCTAGTAAATATCATTATTATTATTAAGCACAGGACCTGCATCCCTTATAAATGGTGTTAAGGCCCCCTTACACCAGACGGCCTACTTCCCCGTTATGCCGGCACCACAGATCAGCGGCCAGCGATGATCAGTGATTCATTAACGAATCAGGCAAATTAACCATGTTAATAATTCCCCATTTTCTGATCCCAGCTGTTTTTGGACGGGATCGGGGGAATCAGGATTTTTAAACACGTTTAGTATTCACGATTCCCCGACTCGGCTGTTAGGGTATCAGCAAATAGAACAATACATAGTATGGGAGCCACAACTGAAAGTTACAAATTAACAATACAGAACTTAATGAACAGTAACTATTTTTTTGCATATGTTTTATTAGTTTATTTAACAACTGAATTATGTGTTCTATTTATCAGACTGTAGTACATATACCGCAGGTTGATTACCTAAGATGCGGAGGATTCTGAGTCTGATAAGCAAATTGATCACTGCCAAAACCCTGTGTAATTTACAAGTCAGTGGGATGTCCTATATTTAGAGATTTTTTTTATTTACATGTTTTAAATTTATTTTTAGTTAACAAATAGAATTTTTTTTAAAAAATTATGCCCATTGTTGCTGTATTTGCAGTTCCTTTGGTTGATTGCTAGCAGACTAGTGATTACGGAATGGTTTCCTGTGTTATTTTCTGTTCAGACCGCTACCAGCACTGTTTTCTCAGTGAATATAAGGATAGGCGCTCTGCAGAGAGAGCTATTTTGTCTCTTCATCATGGGAGCAGATGTACTAAGCGTTGGTGATAAAGTACCAGCTGATCAGCTCCAAAGTCTAATTTTTCAAACAGCCTGTAACATGACAGGAGCTGATTGGCTGCTACGTTATAGCTCTCCACTTTATTTTACTCTCCAAGTCTTAAACTAGGTACACACTTGTCCATTCCACGGCAGATCAGACCGCAGATTAGACTGTTTATACAATCCTGCTCGCAGATTCTTGCACTTGTCAAATTTTTCAGCAGACTAATCTGTCTACTGAAACATTCTGATGAAAAAGTATCATTTTGGCTTGGGGAAGGGAGATTTATCAATGAGGAATTGAATTAATTTTAATCATGGGGAGAGCATTTTAATGTTCCTTCCAAAAAAAAACAAAAAAAAAACACTAATGTGTGGGGTTTCCCCCCAAAGGCATAACCAGTCCCAGGCTCTTTGAGTTGACCCTGGTCCCAAAAAATATGGGGAACAAAACGTGTAGGGGTCCCCCATGTTTAATGAACCAGCATCGGGCTCTTGGAGACGGCCATGGATCTAAAAATACGGGGAACAAAACAAGTAGGGATCCCCTGTATTTTCAGAACCAGTACTGTGTTCCACTAGCAAGGGGGTAATGCCACAGCCAGGGGACACACTTGACCGGGTCCCATGGCCAAAGCATTCTCTCCCCTAACTAGTCAGCCCAGGTCGGGGATTCCCGGGAAGTGGGGTCCCCCCGTCTTCAGGGCACCCAAGGCCAGGGCTGAAGCCCAGGGCTATCCCCGGCACCCATGGACTATGGGTGCCGAGTTGATAGTCCATTTGTTATAGAATAATATTGTCTTTTAAAAGAGGACTGCAGGTGCCAGCAAGCCTCCCCTGTATTCTGGTACTTTGAGAACCACAAATACCAGCAGGCAGGACAAAAAGGGCCCCTGGTACCGATAGGCCTCCTGTAAAATAAATATTGAAGTCAAGACACAACACAGAATGTTTTCATATTTTATTAGCCAGCACCTTCAGCTGGAGGGCGGTGGCCTTTAAGCTATATTGCAAGGCCGCCACCCATCCAGGACTTCCCCGGCGTCTTCACCTGGAGGACGGTGGCCTTTAAGCTCTTTGTTATGGCCGCCTCCCATCCAGTACTTCCCCGGCGTCTTCACCTGGAGGGCGGTGTCCTTTAAGCTCTTTGTCATGGCCGCCGCCCATCTAGGACTTCCCTGGCGTCTTCAGTCTTCAGGAGCTCTTCTCTCCTCCTCTGCCATCGGACTGACACCCGCTGCCTCATGCTGGCTAATATTAGCTGGCACAAAGGGGCGGGTTTAACAACCAGGAGACCTGACAGGCGACCAAGATTGGGTGTGCGGGTCAGTTGGTAGAGGGTACACGCTTGTCCAATGTCGGGCAATGCGAGTCTGATCTCCTGATGATTGGACAAGTGTGTACCCAGCTTTAGTACATCCCCCATATTTGAAGGAGTAAGAGATGGGATGTAGTTAGAATACCAACACCAGGATCCCGACCGCCGAGAATGTTGACAGCTGCGCCAGAGCTATTCCCACTCGTGAGTATCCACGACACCCATAGAGTGGGAATAGAACCTGTGTGTGTGTAGCGAGCCACCGAGCCCGCAGGCGTGGCGAGCCCGCAAGGAGCTGGGCTTTCTAGCGCTCGCCCCACTGCCGGCATTCTGGCGACCAGGATCCCGGCATCGGTATTCTGACCGCCGGAATCCCAACTGCTGGCATTCCATGCCCAACCCTAAGAGATGATATGACATGTAATCTATAAACAGCAGTGTAGTTTTGCCACCATTGGCCACATCTCAGGGAAGAATGTCTGTATCCTACCTAGTTTGTCAGTTTATTGCTCATTATTACCAAGATTTGTCAATTTACACTTCCTGTATCATTGATATGTCTGTTTCTCTATTACTTTGTATATTTTCTGTATGGCGCTGTTGAAACTATGTGGCACCTTACAATTAAATCATGATGATGTTAATAATGATACAGTATATTCGATAATGATTATGCACTTCCCAGCTTGTCCACGGTGCCTTATTAAAACCGGATGCTATCACATGGAATTTTGATGACACTTGGCCTAAATCGATGAGAATTCGGTCACACCGGGCGCAATGTTTTTGAACGCAGCTTTCGCAAATGACGTCAGATGCACTTCCTGAAAACGGCCATGACACGGCTGCGTTTTCCCTACCACTCCCCGTAAATGCTATGTTACCACCCACGAACGGTCACTTCCTGTCAAAATGTGTACACTTTACAATTAGGTTGCATACGAAAGACTGTTGCATTTTGCCCTTTGCACCCGCGCAATGCGTTCGCAGCACATGCGCAGTCTGCCGACAATCGCTCACTGCGTGCAAATGGTAGTGAATCAGGCCCACTGTCGCATCCCATGCAATCGTGCTGTCCGCCGGCTTTTAAAAAGGGGAAAAATAAATATTTTCTCCTGTTCCAGCCCCCTGGCAGTGAAATAGCGGTTTGTGATCGCCAACATCACTACCGAAATCGCTCCCCAGAATTTGTCGTCCCTCCCAAACACTAATATGTTGATCTCTGCAAGTGAAGAGATCAGCTACTGCAGGGAAACTGATCAGCTGTACCCTCTTACACGTGCTCTGCATAGGAGAGTGGAGGTAGGTAATTGCCACTGGTGATCTATTGGCACTAGAGGAGGCATGAATGCTCCATAAAGGGCTAGTTATGTCACTGGCGAGCTATTACCACTAGGGGGGTGGGGGAAGGGGTAATGCAACGGGGATCTATGTCCCCGTGGATTGGAGTTATTGTTACAATAAGGGCTATAGCAGGGGTGGGGAACATCTGGGCTGCACAGCCTCTTCATCCGGCCCGGCGGCCAGTGCTGCAGCCGCTGCTATGTGAGGGGAGGAGAGCTCAGTGATGTTCAGACTCTGGTCTTCGGCGGCAGGGTGAATCTCATTGGTTTGTTAGCCAATCAGAGCTTGTGGACCAGCAGCCCGGGCTCCTGATTGGCTGCCGGTCCGCGAGCTCTGATTGGCTAACGAACCGGCGCCTCATTTGAGATACCCGCTGCTGGAGACCGGACTTCACTGAGCATTGAGGGGCAGGAGAGGCGCTGCGCTGCGCTCTCCTCCCCTCACATAGCAGTAACAACAGCAGTGAGCAGCGGGGCGGCACTGTGGGGCAATGTGTATCTGGCACTCGGGGTCAATGTGCATCTGGCACTCGCGGGCAATGTGTATCTGGCACAGTGAGGCAATGTGTATCTGGTACTGTGGGGCAATGTGTATCTGGCAGTGCACTACTGGGGGCATATATGTTTCTGGCACTGCACATTTGGGGGGCACCCATTTTCTGGTGCGCGCGCCTTCGGCATGCGCACACAGTACCACTAAGGTGCATATCTACTGGGGCACAACTACTGGGGGGCAGGCTAATTTTTAAGTTGATAATTTTTGTATGGCCCCCGAAGGATTTTATAAATAGCCAAATGGCTATTGGAAGAAAAAAGGACCCCCACCCCTGGGATAGATGAAGATGAGACTTTTTTTTTCTACAAATTATTTAAATACACTTCTAATTTTTTTTAACTTGATTACAATTTTTTTTTTTAAATATATCTCCTATATATTTGCCCAACTCTGTGATTCTGTGCCTGGCCGTAACGCTGGGCGGAGTCACAGGCACAGATCTGGCCAGGAACAGTCCCCTCCCCATCTCCGCCCAGTCCCCTCCCTATCTCCGCCCAGTCCCCTGTCTCCCTTCTCCCCGTACACTCTCTGGTGACAGAGCAGCCGCTGACTGTGAGCGGAACTCACACTACCCGCCTCACAGACTAGCGGCTGCTGCAGAGTTCAGGGGGACATGCTGACACTGACAGCCGCACTCGCTCCCCCTCCCACCCGCGGCAACCACCCGCATCTGCCCCCCACCCGCGGCACTCCCGCCCTCTCCCCCTCCCGCAGCACCAACATCCGCGGCACTCCCGCTCAGAGGCGTCACTTACTGTTATAACACCCGGTGCGGACGCGGGTGAAAAGGGGGCGTGGCTTTGCTGAAGGGGGCGTGGCTTCGCGTCCCGACCCCCGTTTTCGGCACATTGTGGGTCGGGGGATACGGCCTTCACCCGGACACTGCTGAATCTGCAGTGCTGGCTTCTGCGCTGTGACAGGAGCCGGGTTGCAGCATCCAGCTCCTGTCACTGAGCAGGAGCCGGCACTTTGGTGTCACCCCTCAGAGGGTAACACCCGGGTGCTGCCCGCACCCCCCGCACCCACGTTGTGGCGCCACTGCTCCTGCCCCCTCCCCCACCCGTAGCACAAACACCCGCCGCATCCACCCACCACCCGCGGCACTCCCGCCCCCTCCCCCGCCCAGAGCACCAACACCCGCGGCAACCAACCGCATTCGCCCCCCACCCGCGGCACTCCCACCCTCTCCCCCACCCGCAGCACCAACACCCGCGCCACCTACCCGCGGCACCCACCGCATCCACCCACCACCCTTGGCACTCCACCCCCTCCCCCACCCGCAGCAGCAACATCCGCACCACCCGTGGCACTCTGCCCCCTCCCCCACCCACAGCACCAACACCAGCTGCCCCCCCCTGCGGCACCCAACGCATCCCCCACATCCGCTCCCACCCGCGGCGCTCCCGCCCCCACCCGTAGCTCCCACACCTGCAGCACCCCCCGCCCCTCCCCCACCCGCTGCAACCCTGCCCCTCCCCCATACCCACCCTCTCCCCCACCCGCAGCACCAACACCCGCGCCACCTACCCGCGGCATCCACCCACCACCCGTGGCACTCCACCCCCACCCGCAGCAACAACACCCGCACCACCCGTGGCACTCTGCCCCCTCCCCCACCCACAGCACCAACACCCGCTGCCCCCCCCTGCGGCACCCAACGCATCCCCCACATCCGCTCCCACCCGCGGCACTCCCGCCCCCACCCGTAGCTCCCACACCTGCAGCACCCCCCGCACCTCCCCCACCCGCTGCAACCCTGCCCCTCCCCCATACCCACCTCTTCCCCCCCCCCCCCCCCGCTGCACCCTTCACCCACCCCGCACCACCACCGCATCTGCCCCTCCTGCACCCACCCATCCCCCCCGCACCCTCCCCCCCAACCCTCGGAATCCCAGCAGCTGCCTCCCACCACCCAACTGCACCACCACTGCTCCAGCCCCTGCCCCCCCTCCGCACTTGTCCCCCCACCCATGGCACCATGCCCCCACCCCCAGCACCCCTCCTCCCCCATCCACGGCACTCCCACACCAGCTTCTCCCACACCCACATCACCCCTGCTCCCAACCCCCCCCCCCCTATGGCACCCCCGCCCCTCCAAACCGCCCCCTCCCCCACCCTTGGCACCCCCCCACTCCACCCCCATACCCACCTCTCCCCCCGCTACACCCCTGCTCCCTTCACCCACCCTGCACCACCACCGCATCTGCCCCTCCTGCACCCACCCCTCCCCCATCCGCAACACCCCTGCTCCTGCACCCCCACCCACGCCACACCCCCAACCCTCGGAACCCCCGCAGCCACCTTCCACCCCCCATCCGCACCACCACTGCACCCGCCACTGCCCCCCCCACACCTGTCCTCCACCCATGGCACAACGCCCCCACGCCCAGAACCCCCCCCCCCCTCCCCTACCCACGGCACTCCCACACCAGCTTCTCCCACAGCCCCCCCAACCCTCCCAAACCCACATCACCCCTGCTCCCAACTCCCCACCCATGGCACCCCGACCCTCCACTACGCACAGCACCCTGCTCCCGCACCCCCACCCCTCCCCTACCTGCAGCACCCCCCCACCCGCCCCTGCAACCATAGCACCCTCACCCCCACCCACCCCCAACCGCACCACCCCGGCTAACTGCCCCCTCCCCCACCCGCGGCACCCCGCCCCTCCCCACTCCACCCCCATACCCACCTCTCCCCCGCTACACCCCTCCACCCCACCCGCACCACCACCACCGCATTTGCCCCTCCTGCACCCGCCCCTCCCCCATCCGCAACACCCCTGCTCCCGCACCCCCTCCCCCACCCGCGCCAACCCTCGGAAACCCCCGCAGCCGCCTCCCACACCCCAACCGCAGCACTACTGCACCCGTCCCTGCCCCCCGCACCTGTCCCCACACCCATGGCACCACACTCCCACCCGCAGCCCCCCACTCCCCCACCCACGGCACTCCCACACCAGCTTCTTCCACAACCCCTCCCACACCCATATCATCCCTGCTCCCAACCCTCCACCCATGGCACCCCGCGCCTCCCCTACGCACAGGACCCCTGCTCCCCCACCCCCATCCCTCCCCTTCCTGCAGCACCACCCGCCCCCGCAACCGTGGCACCCTCACACCACCCAACCGCACCACCCCACCAAATAGCCCCCTCCCCTACCCACAGCACCCCTGCACCCGCCCCTCCCCCCCCCCCCCCAACACCCACGCACCTGCCCCTCCACCACCCGCAACACCACCACAGCCGGCCCTCCCCAACTGCGTTAACCCCGCACCAGCCCATTGTGTATAAGTGGCGCTGCTACCTGTGCACACTGTGTGTATAAGCGGCTCTGCTACCTGTGGGCACTGTGTGTATAAGCGGCTTTGCTACCTGTGGGTATTGTGTGTATACGCCGCTCTGCTACCTGTGGGTATTGTGTGTAGACGTGGCTCTGCTACCTGTGCCCATTGTGTGTATAAGCACCTCTGCTACCTGTGGGCACTGTGTATAAGCGCCTCTGCTACCTGGGGGTATTGTGTGTATAAGCGGCTCTGCTAGCTGTGGGCACTGTGTGTATAAGCGGCTCTGCCCCCTGTGGGTATTGTGTGTATAAGCGGTTCTGCTACCTGTGGGTCATGTGTGTATAAGCGTCTCTGCTACCTGTGGGCACTGTGTGTATAAGCGCCTCTGCTACCTGGGGGTATTGTGTGTATAAGCGGCTCTGCTACCTGTGGGCACTGTGTGTATAAGCGCTTCTGCCCCCTGTGGGTATTGTGTGTATAATCGGTTCTGCTTCCTGTGGGTAATGTGTGTATAAGCGGCTCTGCTACCTGTGGGTATTGTGTGTATAAGCGGTTCTGCTACCTGTGGGTATTGTGTGTATAAGCGGCTCTGCTACCTGTGGCCACTGTGTGTATAAGCGCCTCTGCCCCCTGTGGGTATTGTGTGTATAAGCGGCTCTGCTACCTGTGGCCACTGTGTGTATAAACGGCTCTGCTACCTGTGGCCACTGTGTGTATAAGCGGCTCTGCTACCTGTGGGTATTGAGTGTATAAGCGGCTCTGCTACCTGTGGCTATTGTGTGTATAAGCGGCTCTGCTACCTGTGGCCATTGTGTGTATAAGCGGCTCTGCTACTTGTGGGCACTGTGTGTATAAGTGGCTCTGCTACCTGTGGGTATTGTGTGTATAAGCGCCTCTGCTACCTGTGGACACTGTGTGTATAAGCGCCTCTGCCCCCTGTGGGTATTGTGTGTATAAGCGGTTCTGCTACCTGTGGGTAATGTGTGTATAAGCGTCTCTGCTACCTGTGGGTATTGTGTGTGTGTGTGTGTGTGTATAAGCGGTTCTGCTACCTGTGGGTATTGTGTGTATAAGCGTCTCTGCTACCTGTGGGTATTGTGTGTATAAGCGGCTCTGCTACCTGTGGCCATTGTGTGTATAAGCGGCTCTGCTACCTGTGGCCACAGCACCTTGGTATCTTATCTACAGTGCATTGCTGTTACTCATCTGGTACTTCATAATGCAGACACTAGCAGTATATACTACACTATGTTATTCATTGTGCCCTGCGGCCACTCTGCACGCCCTCACAAAGGCCTACGCCCCCTTGACAATCGCACGCCCTCCCCCCTTACAATATTTACCCACTGCCATAAAAAAAAAATCAGGTAATACTCCATGTAATAACAATTATAGCACAGCTGAAGCCCGTGCAGGGGATAATGGGTCGTAGCCTCTTGCAACGGTATTTTCTCTCTAACCCCTTGCCTCTCTTTATCCTCTCCCTACCACCCTGACTCTCCCTATCCTTTACCGATCGCACAGCGTTTCTGTACATTCCCTTTCTCCCCCCCTACGCCTCTCTATCTTATCTCAACCGGACCCCATTTCTGTATGCTCTCTATACTGCCCTGCGTTTCTGATTCTGTTATCTACCGCCCTGCGTATGTTCAAAGCCGTGCAGAGGTTAATGGGGCGTAGCCCCTAACGACGGTGTGAAGAGCGCCCGTACGGCGCGATGAATCACCTAGTTGTGTGTAAGTGGCGCTGCTACCTGTGCACACTGTGTGTATAAGCGGCTCTGCTACCTGTGGGCACTGTGTGTATAAGCGGCTTTGCTACCTGTGGGTATTGTGTGTATACGCCGCTCTGCTACCTGTGGGTATTGTGTGTACACGTGGCTCTGCTACCTGTGCCCATTGTGTGTATAAGCACCTCTGCTACCTGTGGGCACTGTGTATAAGCGCCTCTGCTACCTGGGGGTATTGTGTGTATAAGCGGCTCTGCTAGCTGTGGGCACTGTGTGTATAAGCGGCTCTGCCCC
This sequence comes from Pseudophryne corroboree, assembly GCF_028390025.1. Lineage (NCBI taxonomy): Eukaryota > Metazoa > Chordata > Amphibia > Anura > Myobatrachidae > Pseudophryne > Pseudophryne corroboree. Next base: position 109,160,682 of record NC_086454.1, on the reverse strand, counting down.
CCGTGGGTATTGTGTGTATAAGCGATTCTGCTACCTGTGGGTCATGTGTGTACATGTGGCTCTGCTACCTGTGCCCATTGTGTGTATAAGCGCCTCTGCTTCCTGTGGGCACTGTGTGTATAAGCGCCTCTGCTACCTGGGGGTATTGTGTGTATAAGCGGCTCTGCTACCTGTGGGCACTGTGTGTATAAGCGCTTCTGCCCCCTGTGGGTATTGTGTGTATAATCGGTTCTGCTACCTGTGGGTAATGTGTGTATAAGCGGCTCTGCTACCTGTGGGTATTGTGTGTGTATAAGCGGTTCTGCTACCTGTGGGTATTGTGTGTATAAGCGGCTCTGCTACCTGTGGCCACTGTGTGTATAAGCGCCTCTGCCCCCTGTGGGTATTGTGTGTGTATAAGCGGTTTTGCTACCTGTGGGTAATGTGTGTATAAGCGTCTCTGCTACCTGTGGGTATTGTGTGTGTATAAGCGGTTCTGCTACCTGTGGGTATTGTGTGTATAAGCGGCTCTGCTACCTGTGGCCATAGTGTGTATAAGTGGCTCTGCTACCTGTAGCCACTGTGTGTATAAGCGCCTCTGCTACCTGTGGGTATTGTGTGTGTATAAGCGGCTCTGCTACCTGTGGGTATTGTGTGTATAAGCGGCTCTGCTACCTGTGGCCATTGTGTGTATAAGCGGCTCTGCTACCTGTGGCCACAGCACCTTGGTATCTTATCTACAGTGCATTGCTGTTACTCATCTGGTACTTCATAATGCAGACACTAGCAGTATATACTACACTATGTTATTCATTGTGCCCTGCGGCCACTCTGCACGCCCTCACAAAGGCCTACGCCCCCTTGACAATCGCACGCCCTCCCCCCTTACAATATTTACCCACTGCCATAAAAAAAAAATCAGGTAATACTCCATGTAATAACAATTATAGCACAGCTGAAGCCCGTGCAGGGGATAATGGGTCGTAGCCTCTTGCAATGGTATTTTCTCTCTAACCCCTTGCCTCTCTTTATCCTCTCCCTACCACCCTGACTCTCCCTATCCTTTACCGATCGCACAGCGTTTCTGTACATTCCCTTTCTCCCCCCCCTACGCCTCTCTATCTTATCTCAACCGGACCCCATTTCTGTATGCCCTCTATACTGCCCTGCATTTCTGATTCTGTTATCTACCGCCCTGCGTATGTTCAAAGCCGTGCAGAGGTTAACGGGGCGTAGCCCCTAACGACGGTGTGAAGAGCGCCAGTAGGGCGCGATGAATCACCTAGTATAATATAGTTTCTCTATCGTCCTAGTGGATGCTGGGGTTCCTGAAAGGACCATGGGGAATAGCGGCTCCGCAGGAGACAGGGCACAAAAAGTAAAGCTTTAGGATCAGGTGGTGTGCACTGGCTCCTCCCCCTATGACCCTCCTCCAAGCCTCAGTTAGGTTTTTGTGCCCGGCCGAGAAGGGTGCAATCTAGGTGGCTCTCCTAAAGAGCTGCTTAGAAAAGTTTAGCTTAGGTTTTTTATTTTACAGTGAGTCCTGCTGGCAACAGGATCACTGCATCGAGGGACTTAGGGGAGAAGAAGTGAACTCACCTGCGTGCAGGATGGATTGACTTCTTTGGCTACTGGACATTAGCTCCAGAGGGACGATCACAGGTACAGCCTGGATGGTCACCGGAGCCTCGCCGCCGGCCCCCTTGCAGATGCTGAAAAGAGAAGAAGGTCCAGAATCGGCGGCAGAAGACTCCTCAGTCTTCTTAAGGTAGCGCACAGCACTGCAGCTGTGCGCCATTGCTCTCAGCACACTTCACACGGCAGTCACTGAGGGTGCAGGGCGCTGGGGGGGGGGCGCCCTGGGCAGCAATGAAAATCCTTTTTTTGGCAAAAAATACCTCACATATAGCCTCCGGGGCTATATGGAGATATTTAACCCCTGCCAGAATCCATTTTTAAGCGGGAGACGAGCCCGCCGAAAAGGGGGCGGGGCCTATCTCCTCAGCACACAGCGCCATTTCCTCACACAGTTCCGCTGGTCAGGAAGGCTCCCAGGCTCTCCCCTGCACTGCACTACAGAAACAGGGTTAAATCAAGAGAGGGGGGGCAAAATTTGGCGAAATTGTGATTTTATAAAAGCAGCTATAAGGGAGCACTTATTATAAGGCTATCCCTGTAAAATATAGCGCTTTGGTGTGTGCTGGCAAACTCTCCCTCTGTCTCCCCAAGGGGCTAGTGGGGTCCTGTCCTCTATCAGAGCATTCCCTGTGTGTGTGTGCTATATGTCGGTACGTGTGTGTCGACATGTATGAGGACGATGTTGGTGAGGAGGCGGAGCAAATTGCCTGTAATGGTGATGTCACTCTCTAGGGAGTCGACACCGGAATGGATGGCTTATTTATGGAATTACGTGATAATGTCAACACGCTGCAAGGTCGGTTGGCGACATGAGACGGCTGGCAAACAAATTAGTACCTTTCCAGGCGTCTCAAACACCGTCAGGGGCGTTAAAACGTCCTTTTACCTCAGTCGGTCGACAGACACAGACACGGACACTGATTTCAGTGTCGACGGTGAAGAAACAAACGTATTTCCCTTTAGGGCCACACGTTACTTGTTAAGGGCAATGAAGGAGGTGTTACATATTTCTGATACTACAAGTACCACAAAAGAGGGTATTATGTGGGATGTGAAAAAACTACCTGTAGTTTTTCCTGAATCAGATAAATTAAATGAAGTGTGTGATGATGCGTGGGTTCCCCCCGATAGAAAATTATTGGCGGTATACCCTTTCCCGCCAGAAGTTAGGGCGCGGTGGGAAACACCCCTTAGGGTGGATAAGGCGCTCACACGCTTATCAAAACAAGTGGCGGTACCGTCTATAGATAGGGCCGTCCTCAAGGAGCCAGCTGACAGGAGGCTGGAAAATATCATAAAAAGTATATACACACATACTGGTGTTATACTGCGACCAGCGATCGCCTCAGCCTGGATGTGCAGAGCTGGGGTGGCTTGGTCGGATTCCCTGACTAAAAATATTGATACCCTTGACAGGGACAGCATTTTATTGACTATAGAGCATTTAAAGGATGCATTTCTATATATACGAGATGCACAGAGGGATATTTGCACTCTGGCATCAAGAGTAAGTGCGATGTCCATATCTGCCAAAAGATGTTTATGGACACGACAGTGGTCAGGTGATGCAGATTCCAAACGGCACAAAGGTGTATTGCCGTATAAAGGAAGAGGAGTTATTTGGGGTCGGTCCATCGGACCTGGTGGCCACGGCAACTGCTGGAAAATCCACCGTTTTTACCCTAAGTCACATCTCTGCAGAAAAAGACACCGTCTTTTCAGCCTCAGTCCTTTCGTCCCTATAAGAGTCATATCTGCCCAGGGATAGAGGAAAGGGAAGAAGACTGCAGCAGGCAGCCCATTCCCAGGAACAGAAGCCTTCCACCGCTTCTGCCAAGCTCTCAGCATGACGCTGGGACCGTACAGGACCCCTGGATCCTACAAGTAGTATCCCAGGGGTACAGATTGGAATGTCGAGACGTTTCCCCCTCGCAGGCTCCTGAAGTCTGCTTTACCAAGGTCTCCCTCCGACAAGGAGGCAGTATGGGAAACAATTCACAAGCTGTATTCCCAGCAGGTGATAATCAAATTACCCCTCCTACAACAAGGAAAGGGGTATTATTCCACACTATATTGTGGTACTGAAGCCAGAAGGCTAGGTGAGACCTATTCTAAATCTAAAAAATTTGAACACTTACAAAGGTTCAAATCAAGATGGAGTCACTCAGAGCAGTGATAACGAACCAGGAAGAAGGGGACTATATAGTGTCCCGGGACATCAGGGATGCTTACCTCCATGTCCCAAATTTGCCCTTCTCACTAAGGGTACTTCAGGTTCGTGGTACAGAACTGTCACTATCAGTTTCAGACGCTGCCGTTTGGATTGTCCACGGCACCCCGGGTCTTTACCAAGGTAATGGCCGAAATGATGATTCTTCTTTGAAGAAAAGGCGTCTTAATTATCCCTTACTTGGACGATCTCCTGATAAGGGCAAAGTCCAGGGAACAGTTGGAGGTCGGAGTAGCACTATCTCGGATACTGCTACAACAGCACGGGTGGATTCTAAATATTCCAAAATCGCAGCTGATCCCGACGACACGTCTGCTGTGCCTAGGGATGATTCTGGACACAGTCCAGAAAAAGGTGTTTCTCCCGGAAGAGAAAGCCAGGGAGTTATCCGAGCTAGTCAGGAACCTCCTAAAACCAGGAAAAGTGTCAGTGCATCATTGCACAAGGGTCCTGGTAAAAATGGTGGCTTCCTACGAAGCAATTCCATTCGGCAGATTTCACGCAAGAACTTTTCAGTGGGATCTGCTGGACAAATGGTCCGGATCGCATCTTCAGATGCATCAGCGGATAACCCTATATCCAAGGACAAGGGTGTCTCTCCTGTGGTGGTTACAGAGTGCTCATCTTCTAGAGGGCCGCAGATTCGGCATTCAGGATTGGATGCTGGTGACCACGGAGGCCAGCCCGAGAGGCTGGGGAGCAGTCACACAAGGAAAAAATTTCCAGGGAGTGTGATCAAGTCTGGAGACTTTTCTCCACATAAATATACTGGAGCTAAGGGTAATTTTATAATGCTCTAAGCTTAGCAAGACCTCTGCTTCAAGGTCAGCCGGTATTGATCCAGTGGGAAAAACATCACGGCAGTCGCCCACGTAAACAGACAGGGCGGCTCAAGAAGCAGGAGGGCAATGGCAAAAACTGCAAGGACTTTTCGCTGGGCGGAAAATCATGTGATAGCACTGTCAGCAGTGTTTCATTCCGGGAATGGAAACTGGGAAGCAGACTTCCTCAGCAGGCACGACCTCCACCCGGGAGAGTGGAAACTTCATCGGGAAGTTTTTCCACATGATTGTGAACCGTTGGGAAATACCAAAGGTGGACATGATGGCGTCCCGTCTGAACAAAAAACGGGACAGGTATTGCGCCAGGTCAAGAGACCCTCAGGCAATAGCTGTGGACGTTCTGGTAACACCGTGGGTGTACCAGTCGGTGTATGTGTTCCCTCCTCTGCTTCTCATACCTAAGGTACTGAGAATTATAAGACGTAGAGGAGTAAGAACTATACTCATGGCTCCGGATTGGCCAAGAAGGACTTGGTACCCGGAACTTCAAGAGATGCTCACAGAGGACTTATGGCCTCTGCCGCTAAGAAGGGACTTGCTTCAGCAAGTACCATGTCTGTTCCAAGACTTACCGCAGCTGCGTTTGACGGCATGGCGGTGGAACGCCGGATCCTAAGGGAAAAAGGCATTCCGGAAGAGGTCATTCCTACCCTGGTCAAAGCCAGGAAGGAGGTGACCGCACAACATTATCACCACATGTGGCGAAAATATGTTGCGTGGTGTGAGGCCAGGAAGGCCCCACGAAGAAATTTCAACTCGGTCGATTCCTGCATTTCCTGCAAACAGGAGTGTCTATGGGCCTCAAATTGGGGTCCATTAAGGTTCAAATTTCGGCCCTGTCGATTTTCTTTCAGAAAGAATTGGCTTCAGTTCCTGAAGTCCAGAAGTTTGTCAAGGGAGTATTGCATATACAACCCCCTTTTGTGCCTCCAGTGGCACTGTGGGATCTCAACGTAGTTCTGGGATTCCTCAAATCACATTGGTTTAAAACCAGTCAAATCTGTGGATTTGAAGCATCTCACATGAAAAGTGACCATGCTCTTGGCCCTGGCCTGGGCCAGGCGAGTGTCAAATTGGTGGTTTTTTTCTCAAAAAAGCCCATATCTGTTTGTCCATTCGGACAGGGCAGAGCTGCGGACTCGTCCCCAGTTCTCTCCCTAAGGTGGTGTCAGTGTTTCACCTGAACCAGCTTATTGTGGTGCCTTGCGCCTACTAGGGACTTGGAGGACTCCAAGTTGCTAGATGTTGTCAGGGCCCTGAAAATATAGGTTCCAGGACGGCTGGAGTCAGGAAACCTGACTTGCTGTTATCCTGTATGCACCCAACAAACTGGGTGCTCTTGCTTCTAAGCAGACTATTGCTAGTTGGATGTGTAATACAATTCAGCTTGCACATTCTGTGGCAGGCCTGCCACAGCCAAAATATGTAAATGCCCATTCCACAAGGAAGGTGGGCTCATCTTGGGCGGCTGCCCGAGGGGTCTCTGCTTTACAACTTTGCCGAGCGGCTACTTAGTCAGGGGCAAACACGTTTGTAAAATCCTACAAATTTGATACCCTGGCTAAGGAGGACCTGGAGTTCTCTCATTCGGTGCTGCAGAGTCATCCGCACTCTCCCGCCCGTTTGGGAGCTTTGGTATAATCCCCATGGTCCTTTCAGGAACCCCAGCATCCACTAGGACGATAGAGAAAATAAGAATTTACTTACCGATAATTCTATTTCTCGGAGTCCGTAGTGGATGCTGGGCGCCCATCCCAAGTGCGGATTATCTGCAATACTTGTACATAGTTACAAAAATCGGGTTATTATTGTTGTGAGCCATCTTTTCAGAGGCTCCGCTGTTATCATACTGTTAACTGGGTTCAGATCACAGGTTGTACAGTGTGATTGGTGTGGCTGGTATGAGTCTTACCCGGGATTCAAAATCCTTCCTTATTGTGTACGCTCGTCCGGGCACAGTATCCTAACTGAGGCTTGGAGGAGGGTCATAGGGGGAGGAGCCAGTGCACACCACCTGATCCTAAAGCTTTACTTTTTGTGCCCTGTCTCCTGCGGAGCCGCTATTCCCCATGGTCCTTTCAGGAACCCCAGCATCCACTACGGACTCCGAGAAATAGAATTATCGGTAAGTAAATTCTTATTTTTTAGGGTCTTTTTGAAAAAAAAACTAAAAAAAAATCTACACTTATCCTGTAAGGTTCTGGGAACAATCCAGATGTTCTAATTGAACTCAAACGAATTTATGTACCTGTGATGAATTGGTCAGTAATCAGTACTTCATAGGAGCCATAGTATATAACTGGATGCCAAGGTCTTTTAGATTTGCCCCCCATAGTACAGATGTTTCCTCTTACATCTTTGCTCCGTGAGCTACAAGTCGCATTACACATAACGCGAGTGCCGTGTGACTCGGTAGCGCGCAAAGTAATGTAATAGGACGCACAAGCAGCTTCTGCTAATTAAAATAATATGCAGCATGCCTATATTCTGTGCATGACTGTGGCTGTATCTGCATACAAAATGCTAAGATACATTGCATTTCGGATGCAGATACAGTCGCAAATAATTTATTGTATTATTATTTATTACCAGTTATTTCTCTAACGTCCTAGTGGATGCTGGGGACTCCGTAAGGACCATGGGGAATAGACGGGCTCCGCAGGAGACATGGGCACTTTAAGAAAGAATTTAGATTCTGGTGTGCTCTGGCTCCTCCCTCTATGTCCCTCCTCCAGACCTCAGTTTGAATCTGTGCCCGGACGAGCTGGGTACTGTTCAGTGAGCTCTCCTGAGCTTGCTGTAAGAAAGTATTTTGTTAGGTTTTTTATTTTCAGGGAGCTCTGCTGGCAACAGACTCCCTGCATCGTGGGACAGAGGGGAGAGAAGCAGCCCTACTCATTGAAGCTAGGTCCTGCTTCTTAGGCTACTGGACACCATTAGCTCCAGAGGGATCGTACACAGGATCTCACCCTCGTCGTCCGATCCCAGAGCCGCGCCGTCGTCCCCCTCGCAGAGCCGGAAGACAGAAGCCGGGTGAGTATGAGAAGCAAGAAGACTTCGAAATCGGCAGCATAAGACTCCGTTCTTCACATGAGGTAACGCACAGCACTGCAGCTGTGCGCCATTGCTCCAAACACACCTCACATACTCCGGTCACTGTAAAGGTGCAGGGGAGGGGGGGGGGGGGGGGGGGCGCCCTGGGCAGCATATGGACCTCTGTTGGCAAAAGTATTCATATATACAGTTGGGCACTGTATATATGTATGAGCCCCCTCCAAAAAGATATGTATTTTAGCGGGACAGAAGCCCGCCGTTGAGGGGGCGGGGCTTCTCCCACAGCACTCACCAGCGCCATTTTTGTCCACAGCTCCGCTGAGAAGAAGCTCCCCAGGCTCTCCCCTGCAGATCACGGTAGAAAATGGTAAAAGGAGAGGGGCGGCACATAATTAGGCGCTAAAAACACAATATACAGCAGCTACTGGGTTAACATTAAGTTACTGTGTTATTCCTGGGTTATATAGCGCTGGGGTGTGTGCTGGCATACTCTCTCTCTGTCTCACCAAAGGGCCTTGTGGGGGAACTGTCTTCAAAAAGGGCATACCCTGTGTGTGTGGTGTGTCGGTACGCTTGTGTCGACATGTCTGATGAGGAAGGCTATGTGGAAGCAGAGACGGCACCGACACCTGATTGGATGGATATGTGGAAGGTTTTAAATGATAATGTTAATTCCTTACATAAAAGGTTGGAAAAAGCTGAAGCCTCAGGAAAGTCAGGGTCCCAACCCATGCCTGATCTTATGTCGCAGAGGCCGACAGGGTCTCAGAAGCGCCCACTATCCCAAATTATTGACACGGATACCGACATGGATTCTGACTCCAGTGTCGATTACGATGATGCAAAGTTACAGCCAAAATTGGCTAAATCCATCCGTTATATGATTATAGCTATTAAGGATGTGTTGCACATCACAGAGGAAACCCCAGTCCCTGACAGGAGGGTTCATATGTATGGGGAAAAGAAGCCGCAGGTAACTTTCCCCCCCTCACACGAGCTCAATGAGTTATGTGAAAAGGCTTGGGAATCTCCAGATAAAAAAACTGCAGATTTCCAAAAGGATTCTTATGGCGTATCCTTTCCCGCCAACGGACAGGTTACGCTGGGAATCCTCCCCTAGGGTGGACAAAGCTTTGACAGGCTTATCCAAGAAGGTAGCCCTGCCGTCACAGGATACGGCTACCCTCAAAGATGCTGCGGATCGCAAATAGGAGGTTACCCTGAAGTCCATTTATACACATTCAGGTACCTTACTGAGGCCGGCAATCGCGTCTGCTTGGGTGTGTAGTGCTGTAGCAGCATGGACGGATACCTTATCTGAGGAACTTGATACCTTAGACAAGGATACTATATTAATGACCCTGGGGCATATTAAAGACGCTGTCCTTTATATGAGAGATGCTCAGAGAGACATTAGCCTACTAGGTTCTAGAATAAATGCTATGTCGATTTCTGCCAGAAGGGTCCTGTGGACTCGGCAATGGACAGGTGATGCCGACTCAAAAAGGCACATGGAGGTTTTACCTTACAAGGGTGAGGAATTGTTTGGGGAGGGTCTTTCGGACCTGGTCTCCACAGCTACGGCTGGAAAGTCAAATTTTTTGCCATATGTTTCCTCACAGCCTAAGAAAGCACCGTATTACCAAATGCAGTCCTTTCGATCACAGAAAAACAAGAAAGTCCGAGGTGCGTCCTTTCTTTCCAGGGGCAGGGGCAGAGGAAAGAAGCTGCACAACACAGCTAGTTCCCAGGAACAGAAGTCCTCCCCGGCTTCCACTAAATCCACCGCATGACGCTGGGGCTCCACAGGCGGAGCTAGGCCCGGTGGGGGCGCGTCTCTAAAATTTCAGCCACAAGTGGGTTCACTCCCAGTTGGATCCCTGGGCAATAGATATTGTGTCTCAGGGATACAAGCTGGAATTCGAAGAGATGCCCCCTCACCGATGCCTCAAATCGGCCCTGCCAGCTTCCCCCTTAGAGAGGGAAATAGTGTTAACGGCAATTCACAAATTGTATCTTCAACAGGTGGTGGTCAAGGTTCCCCTCCTTCTACAAGGAAAGGGTTATTATTCGACCATGTTTGTGGTACCGAAACCGGACGGTTCGGTCAGACCCATATTGAATTTAAAATCCCTGAACATGTACCTAAAAAGGTTCCGGTTCAAGATGGAATCGCTGAGAGCGGTCATTGCAAGCGTGGAAGGGGGGGATTTTATGGTGTCTCTGGACATAAAGGATGCATACCTTCATGTCCCCATTTATCCACCTCATCAGGCGTACCTCAGATTTGTGGTACAGGATTGTCATTACCAATTTCAGACGTTGCCGTTTGGTCTCTCCACGGCTCCGAGAATATTTACCAAGGTAATGGCGGAAATGATGGTACTCCTGCGGAAGCAAGGGGTCACAATTATCCCATACTTGGACGATCTCCTCATAAAAGCGAGGTCAAGAGAGCAGTTGCTGATCAGCGTAGCACGTTCTCTGGAAGTGTTACGGCTACACGGTTGGATTCTAAATATTCCAAAGTCGCAGTTGGTTCCTACGACTCGTCTGCCTTTCCTGGGCATGATTCTGGACACAGACCAGAAAAGGGTTTATCTCCCGATAGAGAAGGTTCAGGAACTCATGACACTGGTCAGGGACCTATTAAAACCAAAACAGGTGTCAGTGCATCACTGCACTCGAGTCCTGGGAAAGATGGTGGCATCATACGAGGCCATTCCCTTCGGCAGGTTCCATGTGAGGACCTTTCAATGGGACTTACTGGACAAATGGTCCGGATCACATCTTCAGATGCATCGGTTAATCACCCTATCCCCCAGGGCCAGAGTGTCTCTCCTGTGGTGGCTGCAGAGTGCTCACCTTCTCGAGGGCCGCAGATTCGGCATTCAGGACTGGGTCCTGGTGACCACGGATGCAAGCCTCCGAGGGTGGGGAGCAGTCACACAGGGAAGAAATTTCCAAGGTCTGTGGTCAAGTCAGTAGACTTGCCTTCACATCAACATCCTGGAACTAAGGGCCATTTACAACGCCCTACGTCAAGCAGAGACCCTGCTTCGCGGTCAACCAGTTCTGATTCAGTCAGACAACATCACCGCTGTGGCTCATGTAAACCGACAAGGCGGCACAAGGAGCAGGGTGGCGATGGCGGAAGCCACCAGAATTCTTCGCTGGGCGGAGAATCATGTAAGCGCACTGTCAGCAGTGTTCATCCCGGGGGTAGACAACTGGGAAGCAGACTTCCTCAGCAGGCACGACCTCCACCCGGGGGAGTGGGGACTTCATCAAGAAGTCTTCGCACAGGTTGCAAGTCGGTGGGAACTGCCACAGGTGGACATGATGGCATCCCGCCTCAGCAAGAAACTACAGAGGTATTGCGCCAGGTCAAGAGACCCTCAGGCGATAGCTGTGGACGCCCTGGTGACACCGTGGGTGTTCCAATCGGTCTATGTATTTCCTCCTCTTCCTCTCATACCCAAGGTGTTGAGAATTATAAGAAAAAGAGGAGTGAGAACAATACTCATTGTTCCGGATTGGCCAAGAAGGACTTGGTATCCAGATCTGCAAGAAATGCTCACAGAGGACCCGTGGCCTCTTCCTCTAAGACAGGACTTGTTGCAACAAGGGCCCTGTCTGTTCCAAGACTTCCCACGGCTGCGTTTGACGGCATGGCGGTTGAACCCCGGATCCTAGCGGAAAAAGGCATTCCGGATGAGGTCATTCCTACGCTGATAAAGGCTAGGAAGGACGTGACAGCTCAACATTATCACCGTATATGGCGAAAATATGTTGCTTGGTGTGAGGCCAGGAATGCCCCTACGGAGGAATTCCAGCTGGGCCGTTTCCTTCACTTCCTACAGTCAGGAGTGACTTTGGGCCTAAAATTGGGTTCCATTAAGGTCCAGATTTCTGCCCTATCCATTTTCTTTCAAAAAGAGCTGGCTTCTCTACCTGAAGTTCAGACGTTTGTGAAGGGAGTGCTGCATATTCAGCCCCCTTTTGTGCCCCCGGTGGCACCTTGGGATCTTAACGTGGTGTTGAGTTTCCTAAAATCCCACTGGTTTGAACCACTCAAAACGGTGGAATTGAAATATCTCACGTGGAAGGTGGTCATGCTACTAGCATTGGCTTCGGCTAGGCGTGTGTCAGAATTAGCGGCTTTGTCACATAAAAGCACCTATCTGGTTTTCCATGCGGATAGAGCAGAGTTGCGGACCCGTCCACAATTCCTGCCAAAAGTGGTTTCATCTTTTCATATAAACCAACCTATTGTGGTGCCTGTGGCTACTACGGACTTGGAGGATTCCGAGTTACTTGATGTGGTCAGGGCTTTGAAGGTTTATGTAGCCAGAACGGCTAGAGTCAGGAAAACAGACTCTTTGTTTATCCTGTATGCTTCCAACAAGCTTGGTGCGCCTGCTTCAAAGCAAACTATTGCTCGCTGGATCTGTAACACGATTCAGCAGGCTCATTCTGCGGCTGGATTGACGCTGCCAAAATCAGTTAAGGCCCATTCCACTAGGAAGGTGGGCTCTTCTTACAGCTGTGCCGAGCGGCTACTTGGTCAGGTTCAAACACTTTTGCAAAGTTCTACAAGTTTGATACCCTGGCTGAGGAGGACCTTGTGTTTGCTCATACGGTGCTGCAGAGTCATCCGCACTCTCCCGCCCGTTTGGGAGCTTTGGTATAATCCCCATGGTCCTTACGGAGTCCCCAGCATCCACTAGGACGTTAGAGAAAATAAGATTTTACTTACCGGTAAATCTATTTCTCGTAGTCCGTAGTGGATGCTGGGCGCCCGTCCCAAGTGCGGACTTCTTCTGCAATACTTGTATATAGTTATTGCTGCAATAAGGGCTATGTTATTGTTGCATCAGGGTTGAACTGATGCTCTGTTGTTGTTCATACTGTTGACTGGGTAAGTTTATCACAAGTTATACGGTGTGATTGGTGTGGCTGGTATGAATCTTGCCCTGGATTTCCAAAATCCTTTCCTTGTACTGTCAGCTCTTCAGGGCACAGTTTCTCTAACTGAGGTCTGGAGGAGGGACATAGAGGGAGGAGCCAGAGCACACCAGAATCTAAATTCTTTCTTAAAGTGCCCATGTCTCCTGCGGAGCCCGTCTATTCCCCATGGTCCTTACGGAGTCCCCAGCATCCACTACGGACTACGAGAAATAGATTTACCGGTAAGTAAAATCTTATTTTATATAACATAGTAAGATAGTATCTGAGGTTGAAAAAAGACAATTGTCCATCGAGTTCAACCTATTTGTGGTCTCCTATGCATGATGATTTGACTAAAATTTCTGACTGATGCTGATGTCAGCCGTTGCATTTTATCTCTATTTATAGTAACTATAATGCATGACTATGCACCATACCCCTGGATATCCTTATCCATTAGGAATTTATCTAACCCATTCTTAAAGGTGTTGACAGATTCCGCCATTACAACTCCCTCAGGCAGGGAATTCCAAACACGTATTGTCCTTACCGTGAAAAAGCCTTCTGCCGTATTGTGCGGAATCTCCTCTCCTCTAACCTGAGCGAGTGTCGAGTCCTCTGTGTTGATCTAACCAAAAACAGGTCCCGCGCAAGCTCTGTGTATTGTCCCCTTATATATTTGTAGATGTTGATCATATCCCCTCTTAGTCTCCGCTTTTCCAATGTAAACATGCCTAGTCTTTCAAGCCTTTCCTTGTATTCCATCGTCTCCATGCCCTTAATTAGTTTGGTCGCCCTCCTCTGAACCTTTTCTAGCTCCAGGATATCCTTTTTGTAGTACGGTGCCCAGAATTGTACACAGTATTCAAGGTGTGGCCTCACTAGTGATTTATATAACGGGAGTATAATACTCTCGTCCCTAGCATCAATACCCCGTTTTATGCATGCTAATATCTTATTAGCCTTCTTTGCTGCAGTCCTACTTTAGGTACTACTGCTTAGTTTGCTATCTATGAGGACACCTAAGTCCTTTTCCAGTACAGAATCCCCTAATTTTACCCCATTTAGTAGGTAGGTGTAATTTTTGTTCTTGTTACCACAGTGCATTACCTTACACTTGTCTGTGTTGAAGCGCATTCTCCATTTGGCTGCCCATGCTTCCAATTTAACTAAGTCGTTCTGAAGAGACTCGGCATCCTCCTCTGTATTTATAGCCTTACACAATTTGGTATCATCTGCAAAAATTGACACCATGCTCTCTAGACCTTCCGTTAGGTCGTTAATGAAAATATTGAACAATAGCGGTCCTAATACTGAGCCTTGCGGCACACCACTTAGCACTTCAGTCCAAGTTGAAAAAGATCCATTAACCACAACGCGCTGCTCCCTATTATCTAACCAGTTTTTGACCCAAGTGCATATTGTGCTTCCTAGCCCTGAAGCATACACATATTCCGCAGCGCTTTACAGAGAATAGTTACATAGTTAGTGAGGTTGAAAAGAGGCAAAATGCCGATCGGGTTCAACCTGTATTCTGGGTTAAACTGTGCACATTATTATGCACATGCTGAAGTAACGGTTTAGTATTAATCAACAACTTTGGTTCTTACCAATCCCATATATATAATATCACTATGTTAAGATTTATAGCCCTGGATACTTTTTCCAGTTATATTTTTTTGTCCAATTCGTTTTTACATTTATTTACAGAGTCCGCCATTATTACCTGTTCCGGCAGGGAGTTCCAAATCTTTATTGCCCTTACCATGAAGAACCCTTTCCTACGTTGTGTACGGAATTTTCTCTCCTCTAGCCTCAGTGACTGCCCACATGTCCTATTCAGAGTTCTTTTAATAAACAAATCCCCTGCTAACTCCTTATAGTGACCCTTTACATATTTCAAAATATTAATAATGTCTCCTCTTAGACGCCTCTTTTTTGGTATATACATATTTAGCCTTTGAACTCTTTATAGCTCCCCTATATCTTTTTTTATAATATGGTGCCCAAAATTGAACACACTATTCCAGGTAGGGATGCACCAAAAATGTAAACAGCGGCAGGATTACATCCTCGTCCCTCGTCTCAATGCCCCGTTTTATGCACGCAAGCACTTTAGTTGCTTTCTTTGCTGCATTTTGACATTGTACACTGTTATTAAGCCTATTATCTATGAGCACCCCCAAATCTTTTTCCACCACAGTTGCCCCTATATTTTCCCCATTTAGAGTGTAGGATGCAAATGTGTTTTTTAACCCAAAATGCTTAACTTTGCATTTCTCTATATTGAACTTCATTCTCCATTTAGACGCCCAGGTTTCAAGTTTAAATAAATCATTTTGTAGAGAATCCATATCACTTTCTGAATTAATTACCTTACACAGTTTAGTATCATCTGCAAAGATTGACACTGTGCTTTCCAGGCCTATTCCTAGATCATTGATAAATATATTGAACAGTAGCGGGACAAGTACGGACCCTTGCAGTATTCCGCTGACTACTGGTGCCCAGCTAGAGAACATCTCATTGACCACTACACGTTGTACTCTGTTATCCAGCCAATTACTTATCCATGTACAAATAATATATCCTAGGCCAAGTTCCCTTAATTTAATGATCAGTCTCCCGTGAGACACTGTATCGAAGGCTTTTGCAAAATCTAAATAGACCACATCCACTGCTTTTCCCTTCTCGCTCACTTCCTCTTAGAAGCTAATTAAGTTAGTTTGACATGATCTGCTCCTTACAAACCCATGCTGACTTTTGCCAATAATTTTAGTAGTATGCAGATAATTCTCTATGCTATCTTTCAAAATTCCTTCCAATATTTTACCCACTATAGAGGTCAAACTAACTGGTCTATAGTTACCAGGATTATCTTTAGTTCCCTTTTTAAATAAGGGCACTACCTCAGCTATGCGCCAATCCTTTCGTACCTTGCCTGATCTAATAGAACTATAGAAAATCAAATATAGGGGTTTTGCTAGCTGTGACCTAAGTTCATTAATAACCCTCGGATGAATGTCATCTGGGCCTAGTGATTTATTAATCCTTATTTTGCTTAGTCTCTCCAGACTACTTCCTCGCTTAAGAGTATCAAGCTAAGAGTCATTATCTTCACTATCGTTATGCACTACTCTCACCGTCTGATCCTCCCTGGTGAATACTAAGGGGAAAAAATTGTTCAGTATTTCCACTTTTATTTTGTTCTCATTTATCAAAGCTCCCAGTTCATTTTTTTAATGGGCTTGCACTCTCCTTCTTTAACCTTTTACTGTTTATGTACTTATAAACATTTTTAGGGTTGGTTTTACTCTCTATAGCGATTTGCTTTTCGTTTAAATTTTAGCTGCTTTTATTACTTTTTTGCATCTTTTGTTGCATTCCTTATAATACAGGAATGACTCCTCCCCACCATTGGATTTAAATGTTTTGAAAGCACGCCTATTTTTAGCCATTGCTACTTTGACCTCCTTATTAAGCCACATTGGTTTGTGTTTAGTACTCCTGCATTTACTGCTCATGGGAATTAATTTGTGCATATTGCTATCAAGCAACCCTTTTAAAGCATCCCACATTTCCGTTGTGTCTTTACCTTGAAACAAAACTTCCCAGTCAATGTCGTTTAGTGCCCGTCTTAGCATATTGAAGTTAGCTTTATGAAAGTTAATTATTTTGGTTGATCCGTTATAGGTATGTTTCTTGAAACTGATGTCGAATGTGATCATATAATGATCACTGTTTCCCAAGGACTCCCCAACTTTAGTATTTGATATAATGTCCACATTATTGGTAATAACTAGGTCCAGAATAGTTTTACCTCTAGTTGGGTCCTCTACTAATTGAGTCAAGTATTGATCCTTTAATGTATTCAAAAATCTGCTGCTCCCAGTTTTTACACCTGAATCGTTACTCCAATTTATATCCGGATAGTTAAAATCCCCTAACACTAGGATGTCCCCCATTCCCGCAGCTTTTTTAATTTGCTGTAAGAGTTGTTCCTCCTCATGTATGCTAATATCTGGTTGCTTATAGCACGTGCCAATGACTAGTTTCCTAGTCTCTTTGCATCAGTGCCCCCACTAGTGATCTCAACCCATAACGACTCCACATTATCCCCAGTCCCCTCGTAAATTTAATCTATTAAGTTTGGTTCAAGAGATGATTTAACAAAGAGACATACCACTCCTCCCCTTTTGGTAGCCCTATCCCTCCTGAAAAGAGAATATCCCTCCAAATACGCAGCCCAGTCGTGAGAGTCGTCCCACCATGTTTCCGTAATACCTATAATATCATACTGATACTTTGATGCAAGCCATTCCAATTCCCCCATTCCTCTTACGTCCTAGAGGATACTGGGGTCCACATTAGTACCAGTGGAAAAACCATTCGATGGTGAGTGAGGTGCGAGCGGATTTGCAGCTTGTCCGCTGACTGAGGGACATTTGTAGCTCTACGTACACAAGCGATCGCACACTTGCACGGGGCGAATTTACACTCCCCTTGGATGGCAACTATCTGATCGCAGGACAGCAAAATTAGCAGCACAGCGATCAGGTCTGAATTACCCCCATGGTGCCTATGTGCTGTTGTCTATGTGTGTAGGGGAAAGGGATGGTGGTAGTGCCTGTGCCGGTTGTCTAGGGAGGAGGGGGATGATCTTGATGCGGCATGTAATTATGTGACTGGCAGCCAGGAAACAGTCTGGCAGAATACCGGCACCTACATTCTGCCCCCTCACAATCCTAGCGTGCCAACCAACACACCCACAGAGTGGGAATAAAATCTGTGGCAAGCGCAGCTCGCCACCGAGCCCGCAGCGTGGTGAGCACAGCAAGGCCGCAAGGGGCTTCATTGCGATCACCCCCCCCCCCCCCCCCCCCCCCCCGCCAGGCATCTCAGTGCCGCGATCCCGGCCACGCAATACACACCCCTTGGTGCCTGTGTGCTGTCTATATAGGGGGAGGGTGGAAATCGTGGTGCCTGTGCTGTCAGTCTGTGGAGGAAGGGGGAATTATCATGATGCCTGTGTGCTGTCTGACAATTAATGGGGGGAAAGGGGGGGGGGGGGGGGGTAGGTCGTGGTGCCTGTGCCTAATCTGGTTAGACTCTTTTTCATTGGTCTGTAATCAGTTATTTAGAAACCCCCCTTTCAAAATCCTGCATTTGCCACTGGAATCTGTATGGTTAGATTCATTAAAAGGGATGATTTCAAATATTTCAAATAAATTGTCCCAAAATGAAAAGGAGACGCAGTATTTAAGGCAGTCTGTTGATGACCTCATGAATAGGGATTCAGTGGTCATCTCGGCGTCTCAGACCCCTGCTATTTGTCCACAGAATCGTACTCTGGCCCAAATCATGCAGGCTGATACTGACGATGATGTATCAGACCCAGAGGAGGGGGAGGTGGACTTGGTAGGGAGGGATGCCGCTTTAGCACAGGGAACACAGGCCCTCATTGAAGCTATAAGAGATGTATTACACATTCCTGACGAGGAGGAATCCTTTTTTAATGTGAAAAATCCTCTGCTACTTTTCCTGCTTCTAAAGAATTAAATTCTCTTTTTGAAGCAACTTGGGTTAAACCTGACAGGAAGTTTCAGATTCCAAAACGGTTACTCACATCCTTCCCGTTTCCTCAGGATGACAGGAAAAAATGGGAAAACCCACCGATAGTGGACGCTTCGGTTTCCAGGCTGTCTTGTAAGATAGTTTTACCTGTTCCTGGGGCAGCTTTGTTGAAGGATGCTGCAGACCGCAAGATTGAGACCACTCTCAAATCTCTGTACACAGCTGCAAGGGTGGCCCAAAGACCCACTATAGCTTGTGCATGGTTCACTAGGGCCATTGCAAAATGGTCAGGTAATCTAATTGACGGGTTAGATTCCTTATCCAGGGGGGAGATTATTTTACTCCTACAGCATATACAGGATTCTGCTAACTTTATGGTGGAGGCCATAAAGGAGATTGGATTGCTCAACGCACGCACCACTGCCATGGCAGTGTCAGCACGCAGGGGCTTGTTGCTACGTCAGTGGACTGCGGAAGGGGATTCCAGGAAAGGCGTGGAAAGCCTACTTTTCACAGGTGAAGCCCTTTTTGGAGATGAACTGGATACTTGGATATCCAAGGCTACGGCGGGTAAGTCTACATACCTTCCTTCTGCAGCACCCCCGTCTAGGAAATCCTATTCTGCACCAACGTTGTAGTCCTTTCGGAAAGCGAAGTTTAAAGGTAAGGCCAAGGGTTCTTCTACTGCCTTCAAAGGCAATAGAGGTAAGCCTAGAAAACCTGCAAATACAGTCTCAAAGGATCAGACCTCTGGTTCTGCTTCCGCAAAGCCTTCAGCATGATGGTGGATCGTGGTCAACAGGAAGGTGGGAGCCCAGTTACGATATTTCAGTTATGTATGGACCACCTCATGCCTGGATCCATGGGTAAAAGATCTTATCATCCGGGGCTACAGACTGGAGTTTCAAGAACTCCCACCTCACAGATTCTTCAAATCCGGCTTACCAGCTTCACCGGAAGCAAGTATGACCTTACAAGCAGCATTTCAAAAACTGGAACAGACTTAGGTCATTGTTCCAGTTCCTCTTCAACTACAAAACAAGGGTTTCTATTCCAACCTGTTTGTGGTACCGAAACCGGACGGTTCGGTGAGGCCCATTTTAAACCTCAAGTCACTGAACCTGTATTTACGGGTGTTCAAATTCAAGATGGAGTCGCTGAGAGTGGTGATCTCAGGGAGAATTCCTGGTATCTCTGGATATCAAGGATGAGTACCATCATATTCCGATTTGGCCGTCTCATCAGGCTTATCTAAGGTTTGCATTGCAGGACTGTCATTACCGGTTCCAGGCCCTGCCCTTTGGGCTCTCCACAGCACTGAGGGTATTTACCAAAGTGATGGCGGAGATAATGTTTCTCCTCCGCAAACAAGGAGTGAACATGATACCGTACCTGGACGATCTGCTGATAAAAGCACCATCCAGTGAGAGGTTGTTGTACAGCATTACCCTCTCCACACGAATTCTCCAGGATCACGGGTGGATTCTGAACCTGCCAAAATCTCACCTGAAACCAACATGGAGGCTTCCGTTCCTGGGGATGATACTGGACACGGAGATACAGAAGGTATTCCTTCCTCTGGAAAAGGCTTGGTAATTCAGTCAATGGTGCGGGACGTCCTCAGGCTGACTTGGATATTGGTGCATCTCTGCATTCGCCTCCTAAGGAAGATGGTTGCCTCTTACGAGGCATTGCAGTATGGAAGGTGTCACGCAAGGCCCTTCCAGCTGGATCTGCTGGACAAATGGTCCGGATCGCATTCCACATGCACCAGAGGATACGTCTGTTGCCAAAAGCCAGGATTTCTCTTCTGTGGTGGCTACAGACTTCTCACCTGACCGAAGGCCGAAGGTTCGGGATTAAAAATTGGATTCTGCTGACCGCAGATGCAAGCCTCAGAGCTTGGGGAGCAGTCACCCAAAGGGAACACTTCCAAAGAAAGTGGTCAAGTCAGGAAACCATTCTTCCGATCAACGTTCTGGAACTAAGGGCCATATACAACGCCTTTCTGGAGGCAACACATCTTCAAGATCGAGCCATCCAGGTTCAGACGGTCAATGTGACGGCGGTGACGTACATAAACCAACAAGGCGGAATGAAGAGCAGAGCAGCAATGTCAGAGGTGTCAAGGATTCTCCTCTGGGCAGAGAGACACGCTGTGGTGCTGTCCGCGATCTTCATTCCGGGAGTGGACAACTGGTAAGCAGACTTCCTCAGCAGACATGAGCTCCCCCCAGGAGAGTGGGGCCTTCATCCGGAGGTGTTCGGGTGCTTGACTCATCGGTGGGGAACTCCACAGATCGACATGATGGCCTCTCATCTCAACAAAAAGCTCCAGTGGTATTGCTCCAGGTCAAGAGACCCACAGGCTGTGGCAGGTGTACGCTCTGGTGACTCCATGTATCTATCAGATGGTGTATATCTTTCCACCACTTCCATTGATCCCAAGAATTTTCAAAAGAATAATAAGGGAAAGGGTTCAAGCAATTCTCATTGCTCCGGATTGGCCAAGAAGGGCTTGGTACGCAGAACTACTGGAAATGCTTCTGGAGGACCCGTGGCCTCTACCTCTTTGGGAGGATCTTCTACAACAGGGGCCGTTCGTCTATCAAGACTTACTGCGGCTACGTTTGACGGCATGGAGGTTGGGCCTCAGATTTTAGCGCAGAAAGGTATTCCGGACAGGGTAATTCCTACCTTGATCCAAGTCAGGAAAGGGGTAATGTCATAACATTACCACTGAATTTGGAGAAAATACGTCTCTCGGTGTGAAAACAGGAAATTTCCTGCGGTGGAATTTCAACTGGGTCGTTTTCTGCTTTTTCTGCAATCTGGTGCAGATGTGGGCTTATCAGATTGGTTTGAGCCTTTACAGGAGATGGATGTAAAGTTTCTTACATGGAAGGCCGTCACACTAATGGCCTTCGTTTCAGCACGGCGTGTTTCGGAATTGGGGTCCTTGTCTCACAAGAGCCCCTATTTGTTTTTTCATGAAGATAGAGCTGAACTCAGAACTCGTCAGCAATTTCTACCAAAGGTGGTGTCTGCGTTTCATATCAACCAGCCTATTGTGGTTCCGGTGCTTGCTGACGCCTCTTCTGCTTCACAGTCCCTGGATGTTGTGAGGGCTTTGAGAATCTATGTCAAACGGACGGCTCATCACAGAAAATCGGACTCGCTGTTTGTGCTTTATGATCCCAAGAAAATTGGGTGTCCTGCTTCTAAGCAGTCTATTGCTTGCTGGATCATGCGGACTATCCAGCATGCTTACTCTACGGCAGGTTTGCCAGTTCCTAAATCTGTTCATGCCCACTCTACTCGGTCGGTGGGTTCTTCCTGGGCGGCTGCCCGGGGTGTCTCGCCTTTACAACTCTGCTGAGCAGCTACTTGGTCTGGTTCGAACACGTTTGCTAAGTTCTACAAGTTCGATACCTTGGCCTCTGAGGACCTTCAGTTTGGTCAGTCAGTTCTGCAAGAACCTCAGCACTCTCCCACCCGGTTTGGGAGCTTTGGTACATCCCCATGGTACTAATGTGGACCCCAGTATCATCTAGGACGCAAGAGAAAATAGGATTTTAATTACCTACTGGTAAATCCTTTTCTCGTTGTCCGTAGAGGATACTGGGCGCCCGCCCAGTGCTTCGTGTTTCCTGCAGGGTTACTTGGTTAACTATTGTTGTGGGATCAGCCATTGCTGTTCCTTTTTCATGTTGTGTTAACATGGTTTTCTTCTTGTTTGTGTGTGCTGGTTCGAATCTCACCACTCCACTATCCTTTCTGAATCCTTCTCTCAAGATATGTCCTTAACCTCAGGCACAGTTTGTAGACTGAGTCTGGTAGGAGGGGCATAGAGGGAGGAGCCAGTGCACACTATTGATTTCTTAAAGTACCCAAGGCTCCTAGTGGACCCGTCTATACCCCATGGTACTAATGTGGACCCCAGTATCCTCTACGGGCTACGAGGAAACAATTTACCCGTAGGTAATTAAAATCCTATTTTTACCTGATGGGCTTCTTGTGTTTGCACGCAGAAATTTTAGCTTCGTATTTCCCCTGCCTGTATGTTTTAATGGTATCTTATCTATGTGTACGAGTGTCTTTCTAGAATTACCCTTTACCGACTGTTATTCTCCTCCTTCCCTTTCCACCCCCATCATAATTAATACAACCTTCCTCATTACTATCTCTATTTGACCATAACCGACTGTTATTCTCCTCCCTCCCTTTCCACCCCCATCATAATTAATACAACCTTCCTCATTACTATCTCTATTTGACCTAACCAAATTTTCTATAAAACATGTTGTTGAGCCATAATCATCATTAAGTAATAAATTGGGAATATCGTGGGCAATACCTGTCAGTAAATCCTGTGCCAATACCCATGCAAATACCTTTGCCCTTTCCGGCTGAACTTTCGCTCCCTCCTACTCCTACCCCAAATTGATCACTATCCTTATCTTTACTGTTCTCACTTTTTGACCCGTAGCTTATAGCTAAACCCTCCCCCCAGGCTCCTAGTTTAAAAGTTCCTCTAACCATCCTGCCCCCCAGCACCAAAGCCCCCTCTTCATTTAGGTGCAATCCATCAAGACAAAAAAGATGGCGCCTGACTGAGAAGTCCGCCCAGTGTTCCAAGAACACAAACCCTTCCTTCCTACACCAATCTCTAAGCCATACATTAACCTCCCTAATCTCCCTCTGCCTCCCTGGGCTAGCGTGTGGCACTGGTAATATTTTGGAGAATATTACCCTGGATGTCATTGCCTTAATTTTCTTGCCTAATTCCCAATAGTCTTTCTTAAGGACATCCCACCTACCACTAACTTTGTCGTTGGTGCCAACATGCACCAAGACCGCCGGGTCTTTAGCAGCCCCTCCCAACAATCTGTCTACCCGGTCCATGATGTGCCGTACCCGAGCACCCGGAAGACAACAGACTGTACGGCGATCACGGTCCCGGTAGCAGATTGCCCTATATGTCCTCCTGATAATAGAATCCCCTACCACCACAATCTGACTAGGTGCCTCACTACCTTTTTTCCCATCTGCACCGGAGGGACCGCTCCCTGGTTGCTAGAGGGAACAGTCTCCTCCGGTTCTGTCATTTCCTCACTGTCCTCCTCAAAATCTTCGTCCAATTGGGTGAATTTGTTAGGGTTTGGCAGATTGGAGATGTCCTGTCTCCCTCTCTTCTTTCTTCTAACCGTAACCCAGCTGTCTACGTGATCCTCCTCATCTACCAGTGTTCCCTCCTGCAACTCCTCCACCGTTCTAAGAAATACTTCAAGCTGTTATTCATGTTAAAGGGGGCAATACACGGTATTAAGAACTGGGGTATGTAAACTTTTGATCAGGGTCATTTGGGTAGTTTCTGTTGTCATTATGATTTACAAAGAGTAAACACAGTTGTTTGACAATAAATGGCTTCACCCAACCACTAACCATCAGTGAAAGAAAAGTTTGTGAATTATCATTCATATTCTCTGACAAATGGCCAGAAAATCACAAATTCTGCTGGGGTATGTAAACTTATGAGCAAACCTGTAACTGGATGTCAAAGACTTTTCTATCCCCCCCCCCCCCCCCCCCCCGTAGCATATAGCTGGATGTCAGGGTCTTTCAGCTTTGCCCCCCATAGTATATAACTGGATGTCAGGGTCTATAACTGGATGTCAGGGATTTGCCCCCCCCATAGCATATAGCTGGATGTCAGGAACTTTTAGATATGCCCCTATAGTATATAACTGGATGATTCTGCATTTGAGTTAACTGTAACATCATTGTCCCTACCACTGTGTAAAATCACCAATCATATAAGTACCTTGAGTCCTATTGAAGAAAAGAGCTATATAAATAATTATTCTTATCTATGTATAACAACACTGCATATGTGTCATTCACACTCTGCCTCTCTTCTTACAGAGGCCCCTCCCTCCTAACATGACAGCATGTTGCAGAAGAAGCAATGAAAGTATGGTGACCATTTTTAGTTAAGTGTTAATACTGTTGACAGAGTGTTCTGGGCAATCTGGTGCAGTGACGTCAGTCCACACACTTAGTGACTTAAACAGTAATGCAGGTTTATTTAGTGTACACAGGTGACTCAGATGTAACACTGATATCGGTAATCAGGAGCCCATATATCACACAAGGTAACAGCATTAGGTAGCGGTACTTATCAGGAGATGTCTGTGGTGGTGAAGCATGGAGGACTGCACAGCCCTGCAGTCTGACTCCTACTGTAGAAAAGATGATGCGGTGCCCGGCTGTAATATTGCCCAGTTCCCTTATATTGCTGCAGATGTCATATGAACCTGTTTTTTCTCCTCCTTTATTAGACACCTGGGGGTAAATTTACTAAGATGGGAGTTCTATTTAAGATGGGATGAACCAATCAGATTCTGCTTCTCATTTATCTAGCACCTTCTAGAAGATAATACCTGGAATCTGATTGGTTGCTACGGGCAACATCTCATCTTAAATAGAGCTCCCATCTTAGTAAATTTAGCCCCTGGGCTTATTAGGGCTGGGAATAACTGGCCCTCATGCTGCTTCTGTTCTCTCTGAGGGAAATGGAGCAGGAACACAGCTTGGATCTTGTTAAAGGGAATGTTACAGTGTGTGCATGGTGAATGAAAGTAGCACCTGTACTGTAGCTCACATTCATGTTTCTAGTTTGAATCTAACCTTCTGCTTCTCTTAATGGCAGGGGAACAGATAAATCCATGTGACTGAGACTAGTAATAATATGCCCTTATGTATAAAGGGTGTGACATAGATCTACATGCACTAGGTCTACAGTTATTAGGTCGACCCCCATATTGTCGACATGGACAAGTTCGACATTGAAGAAGGTCGAAAGGGTCAAAAGGTTGACTTGACAATGGGAGACACACCTTTTTTTGCATTTTTGGGGTTAGTGTGGATAGTTTTGGCATGTAGGACCTCCAATTGTTGAAACACGGCCCCTCCCAGGCTTGCTTGAGACACGTTGTCGTGATCCATTTCACTCACCACAAGATTACTAAAGGTTATGATTTCTGATAGTCAAGGAAGGAAAAAGTAAAAAAAAACATGAAAAAAAAATCCAAAAATGTGTCGACCAAATGAACCGGTCGACCGTTTGAACTTGTCAACATTTCTAATGTCAACCTTTCATATTTTCGACCTTTTGTCCGCGGTGACCTTGTGTCTGTCGTTCATATGGGGCCAGCCTAATAACTGTCGACCTAATGTATGTCGACAAATAGTCCGGATCCCGTGTATAAATCCTCTCACTGTGGCAAGTTGGCGTTCTGTTTCTTGCACAGTCCTTCGCCCAATGCTCACCTTCTATTAACTCTTAAATTCCTTCTTAGTTATCAGTATCTGAAGAAAAGTGGAAACTTTGAGCGGTCGGCAGGACTACAAGCGGGCGTGGATACTATACAGGTTAGAGGACCATGCTGCTTGGAGCTCAGTAGTGGGTTTAATAATAATTGTTTTACATACATGTGACTTGTACATTTCATGTGTGTATGTGTTTGCAGGACAATCATAGCATAGTGTTCCTGTGTGACCTGCACATACACTTCCCTCTCTCGGTTCTGGACAGTGTAAGGAAACATTGCGTGGAGGGACGTCTGGCCTTCGCCCCCATTGTAATGAGGCTGAGCTGTGGCAGCTCTCCATTGCACCCCAAAGGTAAGAACATACAAAAGAACTGACTTCACCGATCATCATATGCTATCGGACCGTTATCCAGGGAGCTCAGCTTGAGTTTACACTGTTTGGATGGTTTGTAGAAGTCTGAATGCACTTCGCTGGCCTCTAATTTCTACACGCCTTACCTGTTTCTGCAGGACTCTGCAACACTACACAGATGTGTCCTCGTACTGTACCTCTAGCCTCAATATGCCATGCAGTGCAAGATCCCTGGCGCAAGTGAGCCACCAGGTCCTGTGCAGCTCTGCTAGCATTTGGTGTCTTTATTTGCAATGTGATGCAATTTGGGGGGATATTCAGATCTGATCGCTGGGCTGCGTTTTTTGCTGTCCTGC
This sequence comes from Pseudophryne corroboree, assembly GCF_028390025.1. Classification (NCBI taxonomy): domain Eukaryota; kingdom Metazoa; phylum Chordata; class Amphibia; order Anura; family Myobatrachidae; genus Pseudophryne; species Pseudophryne corroboree. The sequence continues at coordinate 109,134,373 of NC_086454.1, read as the reverse complement.
GTTCAGATAGTCGCCGCCTACAGGGGGAGTGTATTTTCGCTGTGCAAGTGTGCGTTCCTATGTGTTAGCAGAGCTGCTAAAAATCAGTGTGTGCAGTCTCTGCTCAGCCCAGGACTTATTCTTCCAGTGCGATTGAATCCTGCTGCTCAGGACCGGAACTGACGTCAGACACTCTCCCTCAAAACGATTGGACACGCCTGCGTTTTTCCGGACACTCCCTGTAAATGGTCAGTTGCCACCCACAAACTGCCTCTTCCTGTCAATCACCTTGCGTACGCCCGTGTGAATGGATCCTTCGCACCATCCTGTCGCTGACTGCCAATGCCCATTGTAGCTGTCCGCATGCGCACTTTGGACCTGATCGCCCGCTGTGCGAAAACGCACAGCAGCGATCAGATCTGAATTACCCCCTAGGAAGCATGAGGAGACTGTCCTGAGTAATTTGATATGTGACAGTTGTATATTGTGTGTCACTAAGTATATGGAGCACAACGGAACTTGTAGCAGCTGCAGCTGCTACATTGTAGCACTTCATATACAGATTCAGAGACTCAGTCATACACATATATACAAGGGTCACAAAGTAATCAGCAGTCTCCTCATATGTCTTCGTTGCATCGCATTGCGACTGAGACGCAATTTTAGCAAAAAAGACGCCCGATGCTAGCATAGTCTCACAGGACCTGGCACAATGAGATGGGCTGTTTGGCAGCAATGATGTATGAGGACACATCTATATAATATACGCTTTCCCCTCCTGGATGTGAAATATTTGTTGCCCCATTTCATAATGACCTTTTTCTCCCAATCCATCTGTTATCCATGTAGGATACTGGGAAGTCAATGGCTTTGGCCTTTTTGGGATTTACAAGTCAGATTTTGATCGTATCGGAGGTATGAATACGGAGGAGTTTAAGGACCGCTGGGGAGGAGAAGATTGGGAGCTGCTAGACAGGTGAGATATATCGTCTCTCTTACATGGAACACACACGTGTTGTAAATTCATTAATATGGTTATTATGTGGAAAAATAGAAAAGCAGCCTGCAACTTTTTTTTTTGCTAAATAAAAATATATTCATATATATGACTGTCCTTAGCAAACTACTAAGAACCAGCCTAAGGTTTACATGGGGGGGGGGGCCTGATTCAGAGATAGATGCACCACGGTGTCCATGTTTCCGCAGTTGAGTGGTTATTAACTATTGCACATGGGCAAAACCCAAATGTTCTTATGGCATTGCTAACACTTGATAAGGGGTTTACAATCCCTGTCGTTTCCTGGTGGAAGCTGTGAGGTCACCTAAAATGAGCCCAAAATGGGGCCATTTCATGTGTGTCTCACAGGCATGTCTGGGAACACCTCTGCCTTCTCAATCACAAAGCCACTGCTTCAAAGGACATGTTTACTTGGATTTGAAGAGACTAGGTAGAGTAGACCCTAGGCTGCCCAGTGTTGGAGTGTTTACAATCTCCATTGCAGTTGCACAGACTGCGGTGCCTGAAAGTGGGTGTCCCAGTGCCCATACACTCCATCACGCAGCAGAGCACAAAGGGAAAGCTGGGATGAGCATTTGCCTATTTACATTCGCTATTGACAGATCATTTGCGATCCTGGCTACATTACCAACCATCTCTGTGTGTGATACATCCCTAGCATAGAGACGTACACTTTCACAGATTACAATCAGCCTCATGCAACATCCATGCGCATATGACACAGAGTGTAGTGTAGACAGTCAATGCTAATTACAATTTGGGCATTTAATTGAAAAAAAATATTACTGTTTCTTCTGCAGGGTCCACAGATTATCCACAGGGTAAACATTGGGATAATGAGGTAGCATCAGCGGATTGGCACCAACGATCTAAAGCTTTCGGCCTCCCAGCATGCAACAGGCCAGTCCCCTATATCCCCGCCTCCTAACTCAGTCAATTCAGTTTTTTGTTTGGTGCGGCAGGAGCCGGACCATGGTCAATAGGCTACTGGTTTTTAGCACCAATAAGCTTTTTATTGTTTTATTTTTATAGTGTTATTCTTTTTGAACGATCTTTCTAAAAAGCGTTTTATACGTACCTTAGAAACAGTCGCTCCAACAACTCCCCGCCGGGTCGCGACATCGCTTACCCACGTGTACAGTGCTGTTTCGGTGGGCATCTGTGTAGTATGTGCTAGCAAGTCCAGCAGACGTTACCAAGCTGTGGCCGGAGCATGGGGAGAAGGTAAGGCGTCTGTTCTGCTTAGCGGGGGAGACGTGAGACACAGCCGCACTGTGGATGGAGACTACTGAACAATCGCTGACACGGCTGCCACCTTGGGTGCACCAGCGCTAGGCCCCAGGGATCGTAGGCTCCAGGGATTAGTGTGAGGCCGGGATCCCTGGGGTTGATGTCAGCAGTGGGGAGCTCCACTGGTCGCCTCTCCCCCGGGTTCATGACCAGTTTCCTCTGAGTTTCCTGTCATGAACTGATTTCCCGCTTCCATCTGAGATGCTGTGTGTCAATAGGGACCCAGTCGCAGCACAGGCGGTTGTGTGACTGGTGCGGCGGTGTTCACTCGGGCGTCTGTGTTCACTGTTGGGTTCACTGGGTGTTTTTGTACACTATTTGTGTCTGGATCCACTCAGCATTCACTGACGTGGGAGTGAAGGGAGAGAAGTCAGACCTACTTCTTCTTAGTTTAAGGGCTCTGCTTCTTAGGCTACTGGACACCATTAGCTCCAGAGGGTTCAATCACTTAGTGCGCCTAGCTGCTTGTTCCCGGAGCTGCGCCGTCATCCCCCTCACCGGAGCCAGAAAAAAGAAGCCGGGTGAGTATACAGAAGCAAGAAGACTTCAGTGACGGCAGAAGACTTCAGTAACGGAGGTACAGCGCAGCGGTCGCGCTGTGCGCCATGCTCCCACACATACACCAACGGCACTCACAGGGTGCAGAGCGCAGGGGGGGCGCCCTGGGCAGCAAGTTACTGTAGTTATGAAAACTGGCAAAAGACCATATATAAGTGTCTGGGCACTGAATATGAGACCCCCGCCAGTATAAATATTTAAATTTGAGCGGGACTACAGCGCGCCGGGAGGGGGCGTGGCTTAGCCCACATCGCTTACCAGCGCCATTTTTCTCTCTTCACAGACATTGCAGAGACGCTGGCCCGGACCTCCACTCTCATTAGCAAGTACAGGGAGCAAAAAGGGGGGTGGGGGAGGGGGGGGTGGGTACACAGTCATTTGGTGCTATTAAACAGCGCAGTGATCATATATTTTCTCTGACGTCCTAGTGGATGCTGGGGACTCCGAAAGGACCATGAGGGGATAGCGGCTCCGCAGGAGACTGGGCACAAAAGTAAAAGCTTTAAGACTACCTGGTGTGCACTGGCTCCTCCCCCTATGACCCTCCTCCAAGCCTCAGTTAGATTTTTGTGCCCGAACGAGAAGGGTGCAGTCTAGGTGGCTCTCCTGAGCTGCTTAGAAAAAAGTTTAGTTTTAGGTTTTTTATTTTCAGTGAGACCTGCTGGCAACAGGCTCACTGCATCGAGGGACTAAGGGGAGAAGAAGCGAACTCACCTGCGTGCAGAGTGGATTGGGCTTCTTAGGCTACTGGACATTAGCTCCAGAGGGACGATCACAGGCCCAGCCATGGATGGGTCCCAGAGCCGCGCCGCCGTCCCCCTTACAGAGCCAGAAGAGCAGAAGAGGTCCGGAAAAATCGGCGGCAGATGACGTCCTGTCTTCAATAAGGTAGCGCACAGCACCGCAGCTGTGCGCCATTGCTCTCAGCACACTTCACACTCCGGTCAATGAGGGTGCAGGGCGCTGGGTGGGGGCGCCCTGAGACGCAATATAAACACCTTAGGGGGCAAAAAATGCATCACATATAGCTCCTGGGCTATATGGATGCATTTAACTCATGCCTGTTTTTCCATAAAAAAGCGGGAGAATGGCCGCCGAGAAGGGGGCGGAGCCTATCTCCTCAGCACACTGGCGCCATTTTTCCTCACAGCTCCGTTGGAGGGAAGCTCCCTGACTCTCCCCTGCAGTCCTGCACTACAGAAACAGGGTAAAACAAGAGAGGGGGGGCACTAAATTGGCAGATAAATCTATACAGCAGCTATATAAGGGAAAAACACTTATATAAGGTTATCCCTGTATATATATATAGCGCTCTGGTGTGTGCTGGCAAACTCTCCCTCTGTCTCCCCAAAGGGCTAGTGGGGTCCTGTCTTCTATCAGAGCATTCCCTGTGTGTGTGCTGTGTGTCGGTACGTTGTGTCGACATGTATGAGGAGGAAAATGGTATGGAGGCGGAGCAATTGCCTGTATTAGTGATGTCACCCCCTAGGGAGTCGACACCTGACTGGATGGTCTTATGGAAGGAATTACGTGATAGTGTCAGCACTTTACAAAAGACTGTTGACGACATGAGACAGCCGGCAAATCAGTTAATACCTGTACAGGCGTCTCAAACACCGTCAGGGGCTCTAAAGCGCCCGTTACCTCAGGTGGTCGACACAGACCCAGACACGGACACTGACTCCAGTGTCGACGGTGAGGAAACAAACGTATTTTCCAGTAGGGCCACACGTTACATGATCACGGCAATGAAGGAGGTTTTGAACCTTTCTGATACTACAAGTACCACAAAAAAGGGTATTATGTGGGGTGTGAAAAAAACTACCCGTAGTTTTTCCTGAATCAGATGAATTAAATGAGGTGTGTGATGAAGCGTGGGTTTCCCCCGATAAAAAACTGCTAATTTCTAAAAAATTATTGGCATTATACCCTTTCCCGCCAGAGGTTAGGGCGCGTTGGGAAACACCCCCTAGGGTGGATAAGGCGCTCACACGCTTATCAAAACAAGTGGCGTTACCGTCTCCTGATACGGCCGCCCTCAAGGAACCAGCTGATAGGAAGCTGGAAAATATCCTAAAAAGTATATACACACATACTGGTATTATACTGCGACCAGCAATCGCCTCAGCCTGGATGTGCAGTGCTGGGGTGGCTTGGTCGGATTCCCTGACTGAAAATATTGATACCCTGGACAGGGACAATATATTATTGACTATAGAGCATTTAAAGGATGCATTTCTATATATGAGAGATGCACAGAGGGATATTTGCACTCTGGCATCAAGAGTAAATGCGCTGTCCATTTCTGCCAGAAGAGGGTTATGGACGCGACAGTGGTCAGGTGATGCGGATTCCAAACGGCATATGGAAGTATTGCCGTATAAAGGGGAGGAGTTATTTGGGGTCGGTCTATCGGACCTGGTGGCCACGGCAACGGCTGGGAAATCCACCTTTTTACCCCAGGTCACCTCTCAGCAGAAAAAGACACCGTCTTTTCAGGCTCAGTCCTTTCGTCCCCATAAGGGCAAGCGGGCAAAAGGCCACTCGTATCTGCCCCGGGGCAGAGGAAGGGGAAAAAGACTGCAGCAGACAGCCTCTTCCCAGGAACAGAAGCCCTCCCCCGCTTCTGCCAAGTCCTCAGCATGACGCTGGGGCCTTACAAGCGGACTCAGGCACGGTGGGGGCCCGTCTCAAGAATTTCAGCGCGCAGTGGGCTCACTCGCAAGTGGACCCCTGGATCCTGCAGGTAGTATCTCAGGGGTACAAATTGGAATTCGAGACGTCTCCTCCTCGCTGGTTCCTGAAGTCTGCTTTACCAACGTCTCCCCCCGACAGGGAGGCGGTATTGGAAGCCATTCACAAGCTGTATTCCCAGCAGGTGATAATCAAGGTACCCCTCCTACAACAGGGAAAGGGGTATTATTCCACGCTGTTTGTGGTACCGAAGCCGGACGGCTCGGTGAGACCTATTTTAAATCTGAAATCCTTGAACACTTACATACAAAGGTTCAAATTCAAGATGGAATCACTCAGAGCAGTGATAGCGAACCTGGAAGAAGGGGACTATATGGTGTCTCTGGACATCAAGGATGTTTACCTCCATGTCCCAATTTGCCCTTCTCACCAAGGGTACCTCAGGTTTGTGGTACAGAACTGTCACTATCAGTTTCAGACGCTGCCGTTTGGATTGTCCACGGCACCCCGGGTCTTTACCAAGGTAATGGCCGAAATGATGATTCTTCTTCGAAGAAAAGGCGTCTTAATTATCCCTTACTTGGACGATCTCCTGATAAGGGCAAGGTCCAGAGAACAGTTAGAGGTCGGAGTAGCACTATCTCAAGTAGTACTACGACAGCACGGATGGATTCTAAATATTCCAAAATCGCAGCTGATTCCGACGACACGTCTGCTGTTCCTAGGGATGATTCTGGACACAGTACAGAAAAAGGTGTTTCTCCCGGAGGAGAAAGCCAGGGAGTTATCCGACCTAGTCAGGAACCTCCTAAAACCAGGCCAAGTGTCAGTGCATCAATCACAAGGGTCCTGGGAAAAATGGTGGCTTCTTACGAAGCGATTCCATTCGGCAGATTCCACGCAAGAACTTTTCAGTGGGATCTGCTGGACAAATGGTCCGGATCGCATCTTCAAATGCATCAGCGGATAACCCTGTCTCCAAGGACAAGGGTGTCTCTCCTGTGGTGGTTGCAGAGTGCTCATCTTCTAGAGTGCCGCAGTTTCGGCATTCAGGACTGGGTCCTGGTGACCACGGATGCCAGCCTGAGAGGCTGGGGAGCAGTCACACAGGGAAGAAATTTCCAGGAGCTTGTGGTCAAGCATGGAAACGTCACTTCACATAAATATCCTGGAACTAAGGGCCATTTACAATGCCCTAAGTCAGGCAAGGCCTCTGCTTCAGGGTCAGCCGGTGCTGATCCAGTCGGACAACATCATGGCAGTCCCCCACGTAAACAGACAGGGCGGCACAAGAAGCAGGAGGGCAATGACGGAAGTTGCAAGGATTCTTCGCTGGGCGGAAAATCATGTGATAGCACTGTCAGCAGTGTTCATTCCGGGAGTGGACAACTGGGAAGCAGACTTCCTCAGCAGACACGATCTCCACCCGGGGGAGTGGGGACTTCACCCAGAAGTCTTCCACATGATTGTGAACCGTTGGGAAAAACCAAAGGTGGACATGATGGCGTCCCGCCTCAACAAAAAACTGGACAGATATTGCGCCAGGTCAAGGGACCCTCAGGCAATAGCTGTGGACGCTCTGGTAACACCGTGGGTGTACCAGTCAGTGTATGTGTTCCCTCCTCTGCCTCTCATACCCAAGGTACTGAGAATCATAAGAAGGAGAGGAGTAAGGACTATACTCGTGTCTCCGGATTGGCCAAGAAGGACTTGGTACCCGGAACTTCAAGAGATGCTCACGGAAGACCCGTGGCCTCTACCTCTAAGAAAGGACCTGCTCCAGCAGGGACCATGTCTGTTCCAAGACTTACCGCGGCTGCGTTTGACGGCATGGCGGTTGAACGCCGGATCCTGAAGGAAAAAGGCATTCCGGATGAAGTCATCCCTACCCTGATCAAAGCCAGGAAGGATGTAACTGCAACATTATCACCGTATTTGGCGTAAATATGTTGCGTGGTGTGAGGCCAGGAAAGCCCCTACAGAGGAATTTCAACTGGGTCGTTTCCTGCATTTCCTGCAAACAGGACTGTCTATGGGCCTCAAATTAGGGTCCATTAAGGTTCAAATTTCGGCCCTGTCAATATTCTTCCAAAAAGAACTAGCTTCAGTTCCTGAAGTCCAGACGTTTGTCAAGGGGGTACTGCATATACAGCCTCCTTTTGTGCCTCCAGTGGCACCTTGGGATCTCAATGTAGTTTTGGGGTTCCTAAAATCACATTGGTTTAAACCACTCACCACTGTGGACTTAAAATATCTCACATGGAAAGTGGTAATGCTGTTAGCCCTGGCCTCAGCCAGGCGTGTCTCAGAATTGGCGGCTTTATCCTATAAAAGCCCTTACCTAATTTTTCATATGGACAGGGCAGAATTGAGGACTCCTCCTCAATTTCTCCCTAAGGTGGTTTCAGCATTTCACTTAAACCAGCCTATTGTGGTGCCTGCGGCTACTAGGGACTTGGAGGATTCCAAGTTGCTGGACGTAGTCAGGGCCCTGAAAATATATGTTTCCAGGACGGCTGGAGTCAGAAAATCTGACTCGCTGTTTATCCTGTATGCACCCAACAAGCTGGGTGCTCCTGCTTCTAAGCAGACTATTGCTCGTTGGATCTGTAGCACAATTCAGCTTGCACATTCTGTGGCAGGCCTGCCACAGCCAAAATCTGTAAAAGCCCATTCCACACGGAAAGTGGGCTCATCTTGGGCGGCTGCCCGAGGGGTCTCGGCTTTACAACTTTGCCGAGCAGCTACTTGGTCAGGGGCAAACACGTTTGCTAAATTCTACAAATTTGATACCCTGGCTGAGGAGGACCTGGAGTTCTCTCATTCGGTGCTGCAGAGTCATCCGCACTCTCCCGCCCGTTTGGGAGCTTTGGTATAATCCCCATGGTCCTTTCGGAGTCCCCAGCATCCACTAGGACGTCAGAGAAAATAAGAATTTACTTACCGATAATTCTATTTCTCATAGTCCGTAGTGGATGCTGGGCGCCCATCCCAAGTGCGGATTGTCTGCAATACTTGTACATAGTTATTGTTACAAAAAATTGGGTTATTATTGTTGTGAGCCATCTTTTCAGAGGCTCCTCTGTTATCATGCTGTTAACTGGGTTTAGATCACAAGTTATACGGTGTGATTGGTGTGGCTGGTATGAGTCTTACCCGGGATTCAAAATCCTTCCTTATTGTGTACGCTCGTCCGGGCACAGTATCCTAACTGAGGCTTGGAGGAGGGTCATAGGGGGAGGAGCCAGTGCACACCAGGTAGTCTTAAAGCTTTTACTTTTGTGCCCAGTCTCCTGCGGAGCCGCTATCCCCCCATGGTCCTTTCGGAGTCCCCAGCATCCACTACGGACTATGAGAAATAGAATTATCGGTAAGTAAATTCTTATTATTTTTCTGTAGTATATGGGCGCTGGGGTGTGAGCTGGTATACTCCCTCTGTGTTCTCTCTAACAGGCTTCTCTGTGGGTCTGTCCCCTATTGCCAGTCTGAGTGTGTGTATGTCGGAACGGTGTGTCGACATGCCTGAGGCTGAGTGCTCCTCCCCGGAGGAGGTTACTGGGGGCGCAGAGAAAGATTTGGGAGTGACTCTGTCGGCACCGCCGACTGCTGATTGGGTGGCCATGTTGAGTACATTGAATGCAAATGTGGCGTTATTGTTTAAGAGGCTGTATAAATCTGATTCTCAGACACAAACGTGGAGAAAATCCATGGAGGAAGCTTTATCCCAGGTACAGGCCCCCTCAGGGTCACAAAAGCGTTCATTTACCCAAATGGCGGCTTCTGATACCGACACGACTCTGATTCCAGTGTCGACTTTAGTGAGGCCAGTTTACATCCAAAATTGGTAAAGAGTATTCAGTACATGATTGTGGCAATTAAAGATGTTTTACATATTTCTGAAGTGCCTGCTGTTCCAGATACGAGGGTTTGTTTATATAAGGGGAAAAAGCCTGAGGTGACGTTTCCCCCCTCTCATGAACTGAATGCTCTTTGTGAAAGAGCTTGGGAAATGCCTGACAAAAGGTGGCAGAGTCCCAAGAGAATTTTTATGGCATATCCTTTCCCCTCTGACGACAGGGAAAAGTGGGAGTCATCTCCCAATGTGGACAAGGCCCTGTCCCGGCTGTCCAAGTAGGTGGCGCTTCCGTCTCCCGACACTGCTGCCCTCAAGGACCCTGCGGATCGTAAGCAGGAAACGACATTAAAGGCCATTTATGTCACTACGGGTGCGCTTCTCAGACCTGCCGTGGCGTCGGCATGGGTGAGTAGTGCTATTGCTAAGTGGGCTGATAATTTGGCATCTGACATGGATACCCTGGATAGGGATAACATTCTTTTGACTCTCTGTTATATCAGGGACGTTGCAGCTTACCTAAAGGATGCGGCGAGGGATATTGGCCTCTTGGGATCAAGGGCCAATGCCATGGCAGTCTCGGCCAGGAGAGCGCTGTGGATTCATCAGTGGAATGCTGATGCCGACTCCAAGAAAGTTATGGAAGCTCTCCCTTATAAAGGTAGTGTCTTGTTTGGTGACGGCCTCGCTGACCTGGTGTCTACCGCTACAGTGGGTAAGTCAACTTTTCTTCCTTATGATCCAGCACAACAGAAAAAGGCACCCCATTATCAGATGCAGTCCTTTCGGCCTAATAAATACAAAAAAGGAAGAGGCTCATCCTTCCTTGCTTCAAAAGGTAGAGGAGGGGGAAAAAGGGCGCCTGCTGGGTCAGGCTCCCAGGACCAAAAGTCCTCCCCGGCCTCTTCCAAGTCCACCGCATGACGCTGGGGCTCCCCTACGGGAGTCCGTGCCGGTGGGGGCGCGTCTCAGACTCTTCAGTCAGGTCTGGTTTCGCTCGGGCCTAGATCCTTGGGTGTTAGACATAGTGTCCCAAGGGTACAAGCTGGAGTTTCAGGAGGTGCCCCCCCCCCCACCGATTTTTCAAATCAGCCTTGCCAGTTTCTACCCCAGAAAGAGAAGTAGTGAGTGCTGTGCGCCATGCTGTGTCAACAGTGTCATTGTCCCGGTACCCCCGTCCCAACGGGGAGAAGGGTTTTATTCGAACCTCTTTGTTGTTCCGAAGCCAGACGGCTCGGTCAGACCGATCCTGAACCTAAAATCCCTCAATCTGTATTTGAAAACTTTCAAGTTCAAGATGGAATCTCTTCGAGCAGTGATCTCCAGTCTAAAAGGGGGGATTTTATGGCGTCAGTCGACATAAAAGATGCCTACTTACACATCCCGAGATATCCTCCACATCAAGCTTTCCTGAGATTTGCGGTGCAGGATTATCATTACCAATTTCAGACGTTGCCGTTTGGGCTTTCCACAGCCCCGAGGGTCTTCACCAAGGTGATGGCGGAAATTATGGTACTCCTACGCAAGCAAGGTGTCACAATTATCCCGTACTTGGACGATCTCCTGATAAAGGCGAGATCGAAGGAGCAGTTGCTAAGAAATGTGGAACTCTCCCTGACGGTTCTGCAACATCATGGTTGGATCCTAAATTTGCCAAAATCTCAGTTAATTCCGACAACTCTGCTGCCTTTCTTGGGCATGATCCTGGACACGGAACTGCAAAGAGTGTTTCTTCCAGCGGAAAAAGCTCTGGAAATCCAATGCATGGTCAAGGAGATTCTGAAACCGGCAAGAGTGTCGATTCATCAATGCACTCGAGTGCTAGGGAAGATGGTTGCGGCTTACGAAGCCATTCCGTTTGGCAGGTTTCATGCACGGGTGTTTCAGTGGGACCTGCTGGACAAATGGTCCAGGTCTCACCTGCACATGCACCGGAAAATAAGTCTGTCTTCCAGGACCAGAATTTCTCTCCTGTGGTGGCTGCAAAGTTCTCACCTTCTAGAGGGACGCAGGTTCGGAATCCAGGATTGGGTCCTGCTGACCACAGATGCAAGTCTCCGAGGCTGGGGAGCAGTCACGTTAGGAAGAAGTTTCCAGGGAAAATGGTCAAGCCAGGAAACTTGTCTCCACATAAACGTTCTGGAGTTAAGAGCCATTTACAACGGCCTTCTGCAAGCGGAACACCTACTTCGAGGTCTATCTGTCCTGATTCAGTCGGACAACGTAACTGTGGTAGCGTACGTAAACCGCCAGGGCGTAACAAAGAGCAGAGCGGCGATGGCTGAGGCCACAAGAGTTCTCCGGAAAAGCACATGAGCGCTCTGTCAGCAGTCTTCCTTCCGGGCGTGGACAACTGGGAAGCAGACTTCCTCAGCAGACACGATCTCCATCCAGGAGAGTGGGCTCTTCATCAAGAGGTATTTGCAGAAGTGACAAGACATTGGGGAATTCCTCAAATAGACATGATGGCGTCTCGCCTCAACAAGAAGCTTCCGAGGTATTGTTCCAGGTCAAGGGACCCCCAAGCCAGTGCAGTGGACGCCCTGGTAACTCCGTGGGTGTTTCAGTCGGTATATGTGTTCCCTCCACTTCCTCTCATTCCAAAAGTGTTGAGGATCATAAGACGAACAAGGGTTCAGGCAGTACTCGTCGTTCCAGACTGGCCATGGAGGGCCTGGTATCCGGATCTTTAGGAATTGCTCATAGAAGATCCTTGGCCGCTTCCTCTCAGAGAGGACCTGTTACTGCAGGAGCCATGCGTATTTCAGGACTTACCGCGGCTGCGTTTGACGGCGTGGAGGTTGAATGCCAAATCCTAGCTCAAAAGGGTATTCCTGGGGAGGTCATCCCCACTCTCCTTAAGGCTAGAAAGGAGGTCACGGCGAAGCATTATCACTGTATTTGGAGAAAATATGTGTCGTGGTGTGAAGCCAAGAAAGCTCCTGCGGAGGAGTTTCAGCTGGGTCGTTTCCTCCATTTTTTGCAGGCAGGCGTGGATGCAGGCCTGAAATTGGGTTCCATCAAAGTGCAGATTTCGGCTTTATCTATTTTCTTTCAAAAAGAATTGGCCGCCCTTCCTGAAGTTCAGACTTTTGTGAAGGGAGAGCTGCATATCCATCCTCCGTTTGTGCCACCCGTGGCACCGTGGGATCTTGACGTGGTGTTACAATTTCTTATGTCTCACTGGTTTGAACCTTTGCGAAAGGTTGAGTTGAAATTTCTCACTTGGAAAGTGGTCATGCATTTGGCCTTGGCGTCCGCCAGACGGGTGTCGGAATTGGCAGCTTTGTCTCACAAGAGCCCATATTTGATTTTCCATGTGGATAGAGCGGAATTGAGGACTCGTCAACAATTTCTGCCGAAGGTGGTTTCTTCGTTTCACATAAATCAACGTATTGTGGTGCCTGTGGCTACGGATGCCGTGACGGTGCCAAAATCTCTCAATGTCGTAAGAGCTTTGAAAATTTATGTCGCCAGAACGGCTCTTGTTAGGAAAACAGAGGCTCTGTTTGTCCTGTATGCTTCCAACAAGATTGGAAATCCTGCTTCCAAGCAGACTATTGCACAGTGGATTTGTAATACGATTCGGCACGCTCATTCTACAACTGGATTGCCGTTGCCGAAGTCAGTGAAGGCCCATTCTACCAGGAAGGTGGGTTCATCTTGGGCGGCTGCCCGAGGGGTCTCGGCACTTCAGCTTTGCCAAGCAGCTACGTGGTCGGGTTCAAACACTTTTGCTAAGTTCTACAAGTTTGATACCCTGGCTGATGATGACCTCATGTTTACTCAATCGGTGCTGCAGAGTCGTCCGCACTCTCCCGCCCGGTCTGGAGCTTTGGTATAGACCCCATGGTCCTTTTGGAGTCCCCAGCATCCTCTAGGACGTAAGAGAAAATAGGATTTTAATACCTACCGGTAAATCCTTTTCTCCTAGTCCGTAGAGGATGCTGGGCGCCCATCCCAGTGCGTACTGTTACTTGCAGTTGTGTTGTTAGTTGTTGTTTTCGGTTACACGAGGGTTGTGTATTGGTTATGTTCAGCTTGTTGCTGTTTTCGTTCATACAGTTATCTGGTATTCCTGCTAATCCAGTTGTGTGGTGTGAGCTGGTATGTATCTCACCCTTAGTTTAACAAAAATCCTTTTCCACGAAATGTCCGTCTCCCTGGGCACAGTTCCTGTAACTGAGGTCTGGAGGAGGGGCATAGAGGGAGGATCCAGTTCACAACCATTCAAAGTCTTCTAGTGTGCCCATGTCTCCTGCAGGTCCCGTCTATACCCTCATGGTCCTTTTGGAGTCCCCAGCATCCTCTACGGACTAGGAGAAAAGGATTTACCGGTAGGTATTAAAATCCTATTTATACTAATGTATAACTTGTGACTGATTGCTAGTGTGATTGCTGACTTTACTATTTCTTGTCAGTTTCTGTGTATAATACCAATCCTCAATGCTGGTGCAAGGCAGGGAGGGATCAGATTGTATGTCACTTTAACAAGCTTTAAAGTGATTTCAGTCACAAATTGTGAAGTTAACACAATACAGGTGTGTGATTTGTTTACCATGTCTAAGAGAGGCTAGGGTGAGGAGGATACACTCTCCACAGCAGCACCAACACTGATTTCATGTTTGCCTGTAAAGATGGGTTAACCTCTCAGGATCTGATTCAAAATGAATTATGTGCAAATTGTTTTAGCTTTCATCAAAGCCTCCTGAATAATCCAAGGCAGGCACAGGTTCAAATCGAACCACTATGGGCTGCTTTTGCACAGACATTATCCGATATGGCTGAGCGGATAGGGCCAGCTTCTATACCAGGGATAGGTTACCCTATTAACCCGTACATGCAACATTCTCCCTGGGTTTTATCACATCCATTCCAGGAATCTGCAGCCTTTCAACAAAAGGAAGCTGAAAGGCCTGGGGAAGGTAAATCACACAGACATGAAACAACATCTTCACAGTCTACACATGTTTTAGATGGGGACACTTCAAATGAGGATTTCTCGCGTTCTGGTTCTGCATACAGAGATGAGGATGAAGGTCCCAGCTCAGTGGATATACCTGAGCTAATTAGTGCTATGAAGGCAATTCTATCCTTAGAGGAGGCAGCAGAGCCTTTGTTAAAATCCAAGGCTCCGGTGTTTAAAAGTCCCAAAACAGTCAGAACTGAATTTCCGGAGTCAGAACAGCTGACAGAGATTATGCAAGAGGCTTGGGTCACACCCAGTAAGAAGTTTAGAATTCCAAAGAAATGAAATTCCCATTATCCTCTTCCAGCTGGGGACTGTTTAAAGAGTAGATATGCACGTGATTCGATTGGTGGGAAAATCTACATTGCCTTTACCTTCAACATCATTAAATGATGTTAGAGATAGAAAATAGATGTTTTTTTATAAACCATTTTCTCCTTGTCAGGGGCAATTGTAAGACCAGCCATGGCTTCAGCCTGGATGGCAAAAGCAGTGGCGGCCTGGGCTGATGCATTGGAGGATGATCTTTCATTTGCATCTAGAGAGCAAAAATCCCATATTGCACATATTAAACAGGCGGCTATTTTTATGGAACAAGCAGCCTTGGACATGGGTACTATTGCCTCTCAAGCATCAGCCTCTGCAGTAGCATCTCACAGAGCTGTCTGGCTACGTACATGGAAGGCTGACTCAGAGTCCAAGAAAGTTATAGAGTCTTTGCCTTTTACTGGAGATACTCTTTTTGGTAAAGAATTAAACAGTATTTTGGAGTCAGAGGCAGAATCCAAGAAAGTGGAGTTTCCTTCTACCCACAAATCCAAACCTAGGTTTCCAGCTTTTCGGTCCTTTCGGTCCCAAGGAAAAGTAAAAGGAAAGGTTTAGTCCCAATCTGATAAGTCTGGTAAGACTAAAAAGCATTGGGCTTCCAGAGGACCTGCTTCCAAGCCAGAAGATAAGCCATCAGCCTGATGGTGCGGGCTTCCACCTGGGGGACCCGAGGGTGGGAGGCCAATGTCTTCATTTTACACAAATCAAGCAGCAGTTCACCACAGATGCCTGGGTGCAAGTAGCGGTATCTCATGGTTATGCGTTTGCCTTCAAGAAACACCCTCCACAAAGGTTCTTTTGTACCAGCCCGTCTTCAGTAGAAACGAACACCAGGGCCTTACAAGAGGCATTTCAAAAGTTGCTTCAATCAGGAGTTATAATTCCAGTTCCTCCTGCGCAACAAGGACAAGGTTTTTATTCCAACCTTTTTCTAGTTCAGAAGCCAAATGGGTCATTCCAGCCCATACTCAATCTCAAGGTGCTGAACAAGCACATATGGGTGCCTCGCTTTCATATGGAGACTTTACTTTCCATTATTTTGGCCATGGAGCCGGAGGATTTTATGTTATCCCTGGATATCCAAGATGCTTACCTACATGTTCCGATAGCACAGTCCCATCAGTGCTACAGTATCTCAGGTTTGCTATCCTCCAGCAACACTTTTAGTTTCAGGCCCTGCAATTTGGACCGGTTACAGCTCCGAGTGTTCACCAAAATTATGGTGGTAATGGCGGCTTATCTCCATCGACAGGGGATAAGGATTTTTCCATACCTCACCGACCTATTAATCCTGGCACAGTCTCAGGAATTGCTTCAGTGTCATCTGCAACAGACAATAGGTTGTTTACAGAAACGGTTGGCTCATAATTTGGGCAAAGTCATCCCTGGTTCTGTCACAGCATATGACGCACTTGGGGGCTGTTTTGGATTCCGGTCTTCAGAGAGTGTTTTAACCTCTGAACAAAATATCCACAATACAGTCAAGGATTCAGGAGCTGCTACACAGTCAAAGGGTATCCATTCACACAGCTATGCATGAGCTGGGATCAATGGTGTCGACATTCGACATGGTGGAGTATGCTCAATTCCACTCAAGGCCTCTTCAACATCTGATCCTTTCCAAATGGAATGCGTTACATCAGACAATAAAAACTCAGACTATGGTCCTTCCTCTGGAAGTACGGAGGTCGTTAGCCTGGTGGCTACAGACATCCCATCTGGACAAAGGGAGACCCTTTTGGATCTCAGATTGTGAGGTTCTGACAACGGATGCCAAGGGCTGGGGAGCAGTGTCAGGAAAAAGTTGCTTCCAGGGGCAGTGGACCAAGGAAGAAAGTTGCCTGCCAATAAATATATTGGAGCTTCGGGCCGTATATATAGCACTCATTCAGGCAAAGTATATTCTTCAGGGGAAACCAGCTCAAATTCACTCAGACAATGCAACGGTAGTAGCATAGCTCAATTGTCAGGGAGGATCTTGCAGCCAAAAGGCAATGAAGAAGGTAATCCACACGTTAAGGTGGGCAGAACTTCATCATCCAGCCTTGTCCGCAGTGTTCATTCCAGGAGTCCTAAACTGGGAAGCAGATTTTTCTTAGTCGACACGCCATTCATGCAAACGAATGGGCTTTACACCCCAAGGTCTTCCAGACTCTGGTAGACAAGTGGGAGTTACTGGAGGTAGATCTCACGGCTTCCTGTCAAAACAACAAAGTTCCCGCATATGGGTCAAGGACAAAGGATCCCAAAGTGACCTTTGTGGATGCCCTGTCAGTAAGATGGGACTTTTGTCTGGCCTATGTGTTTCGACTGATCGCCCTCTTGCCCAGGGTGATGCGAAAGGTAAGTCAGGTAAAGGGTGCCATGATACTAATAGCTCCGGCTTAGCCCAGAAGCCATTGGTACATAGATCTGCAGAGGCTGTCGGTGGATACTCTGTTCCTACTCCCTCAACATCCAGATCTACTGTCTCAGGGTCCTTGCTAATTACAAGCACCTGGATCGGCTGTCTTTGACGGAGTGGCTTTTGAGACTTCCATCCTTAAAGCAAGAGGATTCTCACAACAGGTAATTCAAACAATGCTTAGAGCAAGGAAATCATCCTTAGCTCGCATTTATTACCGAATATGGCAGGCCTATAGTCAGTGGTGCAGTGACAGAAAATTTGACCCTAGGTCTTTCAGAGTTTCCAGACTCCTAGCACTCCTTCAGGGAGGAATGGACAAAGGTCTACGGGTGGCTTCCTTGAGAGTTCAGGTGTCTACATTGACTGTATGGTTTCAAAAGAAAATTGCTAACCTACAGGATGTTCACACTTTTTTCCAAGGAATACTTCACCTTCAATCTCCTTTTGTTCCTCCTACAACGCCTAGGGATCTAAGTTTAGTCCTAAAGGCACTTCAAGTTGCCCCATTTGAACCACTGAAGCAAGTGGCTCTTAAATGGTTGACAGCTAAAGTTATCTTTCTACTGGCTATTACTTCAGCTAGAAGAGTTTCAGACTTACAGGCATTGTTATGTCGCCCTCCTTTTCTGATATTTCATCCAGATAGAGCAGTTCTCCGAATCAAATCTGATTATCTTCCTATGGTGGTGTCTAAATTCCACCTTAACGAAGAAATTGTAGTCCCGGCTTTCCAAGAGCCGGACCTTTCTGCGGGAGATGCATCGTTGGACGTAGTCCATGCTTTAAGGATCTACGTGGATTGTACCAGTGCCATCAGAAAGACAGACACTCTCTTTGTTCTCTAAGGATTTTACAAGACAGGATTGCCTGCTGACAAGCAGACACTGGCGAGGTGGCTTCGGATGATGATTTCAGAAGCATATTCTCAGGCTGATCTCCCTGTTCCAGCTAAGGTCTGTGCTCACTCTACTCGTAAGGTAGGTCCATCATGGGCAGCACAATGTGGTGCTTCAGCAGAACAGATATGTAAGGCAGCCACATGGTCTTCCATTAACACATTCATTAGATATTATTCCTTGGATACCTTTGCCTCTCATGATGCTGAATCCGGGCAAAGGATTCTCCTGTCCAGTCAGGAGCATCCCCACCACTAAATTGCTTTGGGAAATTCCATTGTTATCCTGTGGATAACCTGTGGACCCTGCCGGAGAAATATATGTTATGGTAAGAATTTACTGTTGATAACGGTATTTCTCCTAAGTCCACAAGATCCACAGGGAGCCCACCCTGACGCACCTGATTTAAGGATCTTTACACCTACTAACCTCTTCCTTCTTGTACGGAAGTGTGTACATGTGTGTTCTGCTTGCCTGATTAGGGCTCTCTATGATGCTTCTGCCTTGAGCTTTGGAAAACAACTGACTTGCCTGAGCCAGGAGGCGGGGATATAGGGGGCTGGACGGTGCATTCTGGAGGCTGAAAGCTTTTGATCGTTGGTGCCAATACGCTGACGCTACCTCATATGCCAATGTTTATCCTGTGGATACTGTGGACTTAGGAGAAATAGAGTTATCGACGGTAAGTCTACCATAACTATTTTTTTTTTTGGGGGGGGGGGGGCTTGAGCTTATCTGCTTAAAGGGGTTGTCCAGTCATTTGACTCCCCTTAACGACTTAACCGGCTATGTATATATCTTTTTTTTTTTTTTTTTTTTTGAACTGCTCTGAAATTGTTTAATATGATTGAATTATGTTAAGAACATATTTTTAAAATATATGGAACACAATTTTATATTGTTTAAAAACTGTAATTTTTTCAGTAAACATTGATTAAACATTGATGGCAGAAATATCAATCCAATGATGATCTGTAACATCGCAGCTATCGGTAACCTACATTTTTCCCAGAGACTGTTTCTCTCTGCAGCTGCTGGAGGTTGGGAAAGCAAAGTACAGATGTGTCCTCATACATCTTGCCTCAATACACCTTGCAGCAGGAGATGCCTGGCGTGAGTGAGCTGACGGGTCCTGTGCAACTCCATTATCGCCGGGCGTCTTTTTTTTTTTGTTGCCGAAAATGCATCTTATTTGCATCGCTGTGTAAAAAAGGCACACAAGCAGACTCTGATGATTAAAATGTAATGCGGCATGCCTATATTCTCTGTGCGACCGCGCCTGTATCTGCATATGAAATGTTATGTACAGTAGCATAGCCTTTCCTATGCAAATACAGCTGAAGTCGCACACAGAATATAGGCTTACCGCAGATAATTTTCATCAGCATAAACTGCTTGTGTGTCCTATTCACATTGTTTTGCGAATAAGACTCCTTTAATGGGAAAAGTCACACAAAAGATGCTCTGCGTTACCAAGTCGCGCCACGGCATGGGGTGACTAAGAAGGGCTGTTTAACGTGCAGGGAGGTTAGATGTAAGTGGACACATCTCTAAGGGGGACTTTATCACATTTCTCCTGCGGCTGCTAATGTCTTCAGCTATTGGGTAGAGGGGTGCTGTTGGGCTTCTCGATGAACAGTGATCGGCAGTTCGGCTGGGACTGGGGGAGGGAACCAGGAAGCAGACTCTGTGAGCAGTAGCTGCTGGAAGATTTTCTTCTAGCAGCCCTGCACGGTGAGCTTTCTGACTGGTCGTACCTGAATGGACCATGTTGGGGAAAGCTTAGCCTGTTGTGGTTGCAGCTGATGTGACTACACCATGCAAGTGGTTTATGTGTTTTTTATTTTACACTAATCACTCAGCAATCCAGTGCTAGTGGAGTAGTGTACAGGCAATGTGTGCCTCTCAAATTCCTTATACAGCCTCAGTGGCAACAGATTTGCTGGTTATATAGAGATGTGTTTCTATCTATGTTTCCTGGCCACAGGATATACACTGTGTTGTATGTGACAGGAAGGAGCACTATAGTGATACTTACAGTAGTGCTATTGTGTGCTTTGTCATCACTAACCTTCCTTACAGTCAATACAGCCGCCGGGATCCCGACAGGGTCACCATACCACCACCGGAATACCTGCGAGGTAGGTTATTTCCCCACTGTGGGTGTCCACGACACCCATAGAGGGAGAATAGAACCCCTGCAAGGGGCTTCATTGCGCTCACCCCCCTGCCGGCATTCTGCCGCGCCACTGTCTGTATACTGACATTCATCATCCCGTGCGGCGGGATCACATACCGATCCCATATGCACAAAGGCATTGAGTGAACTAGGCTGTAGGTGGTGGGATCTGGTTGGGATCCCGGCAGTCAGAATACTGACACTACTCCTAACGCGACACCGGGGGTGGGAGGGTTAGGTTTAGGCTGCTAAAAGGAAGGGTTAGGAAGCCAGTGGGGCATTCTGATCATCGAGATTCCACAGTGAGTATTCTAATCGCCGGCATCCCAACTGCCGGCAAATCAAACCCAACCCGTTGGTGATGACCACATCTGAATTAGTGCAGTTCTGGGAAGTGCAGCGTTCTGTGCTCCCGCAACATTCCAAAATCAGCTTTTATATTAACAGCTCTTCATGGAAAAGTTTTGATACTGGGCTCCAACTCATGTCAGGGAATATGGAACACCATAGACCAGGGGTGGGCATCTCAGTGTTTTTCACGTTGCTTCTACAAAAGGGCTGCACATTGAGCCTAATTCAGACCTGATCGCTAGGCTGCGTTTCCATACAGCGGGCGATCAGGTCTAAACTGCGCATGCGTATGCACTGCAATGCACAGGCACGTCGTGCCGGTACAAAGCGGTTTACCACTCAGCGATGGGTTTGTGCGAAGAATCAATTCGTACGGGCGTTCGCAAGGAGATTGACAGGAAGAAGCCGTTTGTGGGTGTCAACTGACCATTTTCTGGGGGTGGTTGGAAAAACGCAGGCGTGTCCAAGCGTTTGCAGGGAGGGCTCCTGATGTCAGTTTCCGGTCTCGGACAGGCTGAAGTGTTCTCTGCGGCTGAGTAAGTCCTGGGCTACTCAGAGACTGCAAAAAATCTGTTTGTACAGCTCTGCTACACATGCGTTCGCACACTTGCAAAGCGAATATACACTCCCCAGTGGGCGGCGACTATGCGAATGCAGGACTGCAAAAAAAACCCTAGCGAGCGATCAGGTCTGAATTAGGCCCATTGCCTTTACAGAGGCATCACATGACATTGGAGATAACCTATTATCTGAGTGAGCTGGGGAAAAGACCTCACTGTGAAGTCCTGGCCTGCTACACAGCCTGTAACTATTGTGCTCATCTCTTTGACATCAGCCTTAACAGGTTAAATTGCTTTTGGCAAACCATAGTCCTCTACTTACTTCATGCTTCATCACCTACAGAAGTCATGTCACACTGGGGCTATTTGGCCCCCAGCCATTTAAATGTTTTAAGAAAAATGTAGTCTTCTGCACTGTTGATTATAACACAGAGAATTCACTTTATTACCGTATATACTCGAGTATAAGCCGACTTTTTCAGCACTTTTTTTTGTGCTGAAAAAGCCACCTCGGCTTATACTCGAGTCAGTGACAGGCAGAGGCAGAGCAGTGTGAAGGAGGGACACGGAGCGCACAGCGCGCGGCTCTCCTGTGTCCCTCCTGCATCTCCGGCGGCAGCAGCGGCGGTTCTATTACAGGAAGTACCCGTTCGTGACCTCTGATCACGAACCGGCACTTCCTTTAATAGACCCGCCGCGGCCGCCGAAGATGCAGGAGGGACACAGGAGAGGCGCGTGCTGTGCGCTTCGTGTCCCTCCAGAAGACAGCGCGGGATCGACGGAGGGGTAAGTAACAACACTGTGGGGCATACCTGGCACTTGGGGAGGGAACGTATCTGGCATCATGAGGGGGCGTATCTGGCAGCACTGTGGGGGCATATCTGGCAGCACTGTGGGGGCATAACTGGCAGCACTGTGGGGGCATAACTGGCAGCACTGTGGGGGCATATCTGGCAGCACTGTGGGGGCATATCTGGCAGCACTGTGGGGGCATATCTGGCAGCACTGGCAGCACTGTGGGGGCATATCTGGCAGCACTGTGGGGGCATAACTGGCAGCACTGTGGGGGCATATCTGGCAGCACTGTGGGGGCATATCTGGCAGCACTGTGGGGGCATAACTGGCAGCACCTTGGGGGCATATCTGGCAGCACTGTGGGGGCATATCTGGCAGCACTGTGGGGGCATATCTGGCAGCACTGTGGGGGCATATCTGGCAGCACTGTGGGGGCATATCTGGCAGCACTGTGGGGGCATATCTGGCAGCACTGTGGGGGCATATCTGGCAGCACTGTGGGGGCATATCTGGCAGCACTGTGGGGGCATATCTGGCAGCACTGTGGGGGCATATCTGGCAGCACTGTGGGGGCATATCTGGCAGCACTGTGGGGGCATAACTGGCAGCACTGTGGGGGCATAACTGGCAGCACTGTGGGGGCATAACTGGCAGCACTGTGGGGGCATATCTGGCAGCACTGTGGGGGCATATCTGGCAGCACTGTGGGGGCATATCTGGCACTATGAGGGCATATCTGGCACTGAGGGCTGTGTACGGCTAGAGCTGCATTTCCCACCCTAGGCTTATACTCGAGTCAATAAGTTTTCCCAGGTTTTTGTGGTAGAATTAGGTGCCTCGGCTTATATTCGGGTCGACTTATACTCGAGTATATACGGTACATATTTTTTGCAGTTTGGCTAGCACTTAGCTGGGTACACATTAGAACGATGTGTATACCTAGCCGATCAGGTGGGCGACGGGACCCTGCATCATGCAGTGAGTACACACTTGCACCATGCAGGGCACAATTGCATTCAGTAGCATGTCATCATTCAAAATATCTTCTGGATTCTGCATTAGTTCATGATCAGTCAACTATCAGTCACCCAAATGTGGTAGAAGACATCAGAACTGGGCAGGCATTTAAATTTGGCCACCCAGTGATGTCATTGTCAGCGGCTTCTGCGGCCACATGACAGGTCACTCGTCCACACATGCAGATGCATCGATATATATCTGCATGATATGTCGACATCGGGTGTGCTGCAGGACCGATGCAATGTCTGTGAACAACGTCATTCACAGACGAATCGGCTGTACACACCCACCGATCCACTAGCGATATATTGTTCTGCACATAGCTTGTACCCAGCCTAAGTACTGTGTAAAAGTTCCCTTATGTCAACAAATTAAGAAAAAATACATGTAAAAAAAAAAAAAGGGCTTGACCTTTAATTATTACACATTAGTGCACTTTTGTGTATATTATAGTAGTAGTAATATACAGTAGGGCAGTGATCTTAAGAGGGTTATGTAAATTCAGTCGGACACAATGGATTCCCCAATCCTACCCTTTAATTAAATGAGCGTGCAACAGTTAAGGATTTTTTTTTTATTCACATTAGGACTTTTTTATGGAAAAAGCAATATTCAGGGGTAAATTTACTAAGATTCGTGTTTTCCCGTTTGAGGTCAAAGTTCAATCACGAATGACATCGAAAGTGTAAATATGCAACTTTTTTAATTGATTACGACTAATTTACTAAGCTGCCGTATTGTGCATTTTCGGGTTTTCCGATGTCGATGTCATTCGTTTTTTTAGGCAGTGTTTTACGTGAGTGACTTGTAAAACACTGCCGACTTTAATACAATGAATCTCGGCCGGATCTGAGAGATCCGTGCTGGGCTTCATTGTGCACTTTGTTAAAAAAATAAATAAAGTTTAAATGTAAAAAAAAAATTGCGTGGGGTCCCCCCTCCTATGGCAAACCAGCCTCGGGCTCTTTGAGCCGATCCTGGTTGCAGAAATATGGGGGAAAAATGGACAGGGGTTCCCCCATATTTAAGCAACCAGCATCGGGCTCTGCACCTGGTCCTGGTTCCAAAAATACGGGGGACAAAAAGAGTAGGGGTCCCCCATATTTTTGAAACCAGCACCGGGCTCCACTAGCTGGACAGATGATGCCACAGCCGGGGTCACTTTTATACAGTGCCTTGCGGCCGTGGCATCAAATATCCAACTAGTCACCCCTGGCCGGGGTACCCTGGGGGAGTGGGGACCCCTTCAATCAAGGGGTCCCCCCCCCCCAGCCACCCAAGGGCCAGGGGTGAAGCCCGAGGCTGTCCCCCCCATCCAATGGGCTGCGGATGGGGGGCTGATAGCCTTTGTGATAAGTGTTTGATATTGTTTTTAGTAGCAGTACTACAAGGCCCAGCAAGCCTCCCCCGCAAGCTGGTACTTGGAGAACCACAAGTACCAGCATGCGGTGGAAAAATGGGCCCGCTGGTACCTGTAGTAGTACTACTACTAAATAAATACCACAATAAAGACATTACACACACACCTTGACAGTATAACTTTAATACATCCATCCACACCTCCATATACACATACTTACCTTATGTTCCCACGCAGGTCGGTCCTCTTCTCCAGTAGAATCCATGGTGTACCTGTAGAAAAAATTATACTCACATAATCCAGTGTTTTCGGCTCCTCGGTAAATCCTTTTGTAATCCACGTACTTGAAAAAATAAAAAAACGAATACCCGACCACGAACTGAAAGGGGACCCATGTTTTCACATGGGCCCCCTTTCCCCGAATGCCAGAAACCCACTCTGACTGATGTCTAAG